>NW_027479349.1:0-145987 GCF_051014685.1 Ptiloglossa arizonensis
ATGAATTTTTGGGTTTCGTCAATCCGTTCGCGAGATATGGGAGTTTGAAGCTAAGAAATGGTTGAGAAGGAAACAAATTATTCGCAATTCTGCTGCTCCAATCGCTTAACCAGAATGGCCTAGAAAGAAAATACACATACCGTTGTAATCGGGTTAGTTTCTACTTTCAGACGCAGCAGGAATTTCTGGGCTTGGTCAATCCGTTCGCGAGATATGGGAGTTTGAAGCTAAGAAATGGTTGAGAAGGCAACAAATTTTTCGCACTTCCGCTGCTCCAAACGCTTAACCAGAATGTCCTAGGGGAAAAATACACATACCGTTGTAATCGGGCGAGTTTCTACTTTTAGATGCAAGAGGAATTTTTGGGTTTCGTCAATCCGTTCGCGAGACATGGGAGTTTGAAGCTAAGAATTGGTGGAGAAGGCAAAAAATTTTGCGCACTTCTGCTGCTCCAAACGCTTAACCAGAATGGCCTAGGGAAAAAATACACATACCGTTGTAATCGGGCAGAGTATCTACTTTCAGATGCAAGAGGAATTTTTGGGCTTGGTCAATCCGTTCGCGAGATATGGGAGTTTGAAGCTAAGAAATGGTTGAGAAGGAAACAAATTATTCGCAATTCTGCTGCTCCAAACGCTTAACCAGAATGGCCTAGGGAAAAACTACACATACCATTGTAATCGGGCGAGTTTCTACTTTCAGACGCAACAGGAATTTTTGAGTTTCGTCAATCCGTTCACGAGATGTGGGTGTTTGAAGCTAAGAAATGGTTGAGAAGACAACAAATTTTGCGCACATCTGCTACCCCAAAAGCTTAGCCAGAAGGGCCTAGAAAAAAAATACACATACCGTTGTAATCGGGTTAGTTTTCTACTTTCAGACGCAGCAGGAACTTCTGGGCTTGGTCAATCCGTTCGCGAGATATGGGAGTTTGAAGCTAAGAAATGGTTGAGAAGGCAACAAATTTTTCGCACTTCCGCTGCTCCAAACGCTTAACCAGAATGTCCTAGGGGAAAAATACACATACCATTGTAATCGGGCGAGTTTCTACTTTCAGACGCAACAGGAATTTTTGAGTTTCGTCAATCCGTTCACGAGACGTGGGTGTTTGAAGCTAAGAAATGGTTGAGAAGACAACAAATTTTGCGCACCTCTGCTACCCCAAAAGCTTAGCCAGAAGGGCCTAGAAAAAAAATACACATACCGTTGTAATCGGGTTAGTTTCTACTTTCAGACGCAGCAGGAATTTCTGGGCTTGGTCAATCCGTTCGCGAGATATGGGAGCTTGAAGCTAAGAAATGGTTGAGAAGGCAACAAATTTTTCGCACTTCTGCTGCTCCAAACGCTTAACCAGAATGTCCTAGGGGAAAAATACACATACCGTTGTAATCGGGCGAGTTTCTACTTTTAGATGGAAGAGGAATTTTTGGGTTTCGTCAATCCGTTCACGAGATATGGGTGTTTGAAGCTAAGAAATGGTTGAGAAGACAACAAATTTTGCGCACCTCTGCTTCCCCAAAAGCTTAACCAGAACGGCCTAGGGAAGAAATACACATACCGTTGTAATCGGGCGAGTTTCTACTTTCAGACGCAGCAGGAATTTTTGGGTTTGGTCAATCCGTTCGCGAGATATGGGAGTTTGAAGCTAAGAAATGGTTGAGAAGGCAACAATTTTTTCGCACTTCTGTTGCTCCAAACGCTTAACCAGAATGGCCTAGGGAAAAACTACACATACCATTGTAATCGGGCGAGTTTCTACTTTCAGACGCAACATGAATTTTTGGATTTCGTCAATCCGTTCGCGAGATATGGGAGTTTGAAGCTAAGAAATGGTTGAGAAGGAAACAAATTATTCGCAATTCTGCTGCTCCAAACGCTTAACCAGAATGGCCTAGGGAAAAACTACACATACCATTGTAATCGGGCGAGTTTCTACTTTCAGACGCAACAGGAATTTTTGAGTTTCGTCAATCCGTTCACGAGATGTGGGTGTTTGAAGCTAAGAAATGGTTGAGAAGACAACAAATTTTGCGCACATCTGCTACCCCAAAAGCTTAGCCAGAAGGGCCTAGAAAAAAAATACACATACCGTTGTAATCGGGTTAGTTTCTACTTTCAGACGCAGCAGGAATTTCTGGGCTTGGTCAATCCGTTCGCGAGATATGGGAGTTTGAAGCTAAGAAATGGTTGAGAAGGCAACAAATTTTTCGCACTTCTGCTGCTCCAAACGCTTAACCAGAATGTCCTAGGGGAAAAATACACATACCGTTGTAATCGGGCGAGTTTCTACTTTTAGATGGAAGAGGAATTTTTGGGTTTCGTCAATCCGTTCACGAGATATGGGTGTTTGAAGCTAAGAAATGTTTGAGAAGACAACAAATTTTGCGCACCTCTGCTTCCCCAAAAGCTTAACCAGAAGGGCCTAGGGAAAAAATACACATACCGTTGTAATCGGGTTAGTTTCTACTTTCAGACGCAGCAGGAACTTCTGGGCTTGGTCAATCCGTTCGCGAGATATGGGAGTTTGAAGCTAAGAAATGGTTGAGAAGGCAACAAATTTTTCGCACTTCCGCTGCTCCAAACGCTTAACCAGAATGTCCTAGGGGAAAAATACACATACCATTGTAATCGGGCGAGTTTCTACTTTCAGACGCAACAGGAATTTTTGAGTTTCGTCAATCCGTTCACGAGACGTGGGTGTTTGAAGCTAAGAAATGGTTGAGAAGACAACAAATTTGCGCACCTCTGCTACCCCAAAAGCTTAGCCAGAAGGGCCTAGAAAAAAAATACACATACCGTTGTAATCGGGTTAGTTTCTACTTTCAGACGCAGCAGGAATTTCTGGGCTTGGTCAATCCGTTCGCGAGATATGGGAGCTTGAAGCTAAGAAATGGTTGAGAAGGCAACAAATTTTTCGCACTTCTGCTGCTCCAAACGCTTAACCAGAATGTCCTAGGGGAAAAATACACATACCGTTGTAATCGGGCGAGTTTCTACTTTTAGATGGAAGAGGAATTTTTGGGTTTCGTCAATCCGTTCACGAGATATGGGTGTTTGAAGCTAAGAAATGGTTGAGAAGACAACAAATTTTGCGCACCTCTGCTTCCCCAAAAGCTTAACCAGAACGGCCTAGGGAAGAAATACACATACCGTTGTAATCGGGCGAGTTTCTACTTTCAGACGCAGCAGGAATTTTTGGGTTTGGTCAATCCGTTCGCGAGATATGGGAGTTTGAAGCTAAGAAATGGTTGAGAAGGCAACAATTTTTTCGCACTTCTGTTGCTCCAAACGCTTAACCAGAATGGCCTAGGGAAAAACTACACATACCATTGTAATCGGGCGAGTTTCTACTTTCAGACGCAACATGAATTTTTGGATTTCGTCAATCCGTTCGCGAGATATGGGAGTTTGAAGCTAAGAAATGGTTGAGAAGGAAACAAATTATTCGCAATTCTGCTGCTCCAATCGCTTAACCAGAATGGCCTAGAAGGAAAATACATATACCGCTGTAATCGGGTTAGTTTCTACTTTCAGACGCAGCAGGAATTTCTGGGCTTGGTCAAACCGTTCGCGAGATATGGGAGTTTGAAGCTAAGAAATGCTTGAGAAGGCAACAAATTTTTCGCAATTCTGCTGCTCCAAACGCTTAACCAGGACGGCCTAGGGAAAAAATACACATACCGTTGTAATCGGGCTAGTTTCTACTTTTAGATGCAAGAGGAATTTTTGGGCGTGGTCAATCCGTTCGCGAGATATGGGAGTTTGAAGCTAAGAAATGGTTGAGAAGGACACAAATTTTTCGCACTTCTGCTGCTCCAAACGCTTAACCAGAATGGCCTAGGGGAAAAATACACATACCGTTGTAATCGGGCGAGTTTCTACTTTCAGACGCAGCAGGAATTTTTGGGCTTGGTCAATCCGTTCGCGAGATATGGGAGTTTGAAGCTAAGAAATGGTTGAGAAGACAACAAATTTTGCCCACTTCTGCTGCTCCAAACGCTTAACCAGACTGGCCTAGGGAAAAAATACACATACCTTTGTAATCGGGCGAGTTTCTACTTTCAGACGCAACAGGAATTTTTGGGTTTCGTCAATCCGTTCACGAGATATGGGTGTTTGAAGCTAAGAAATGGTTGAGAAGACAACAAATTTTGCGCACCTCTGCTTCCCCAAAAGCTTAACCAGAAGGCCTAGGGAAGAAATACACATACCGTTGTAATCGGGCGAGTTTCTACTTTCAGACGCAGCAGGAATTTTTGGGTTTGGTCAATCCGTTCGCGAGATATGGGAGTTTGAAGCTAAGAAATGGTTGAGAAGGCAACAATTTTTTCGCACTTCTGTTGCTCCAAACGCTTAACCAGAATGGCCTAGGGAAAAACTACACATACCATTGTAATCGGGCGAGTTTCTACTTTCAGACGCAACAGGAATTTTTGAGTTTCGTCAATCCGTTCACGAGATGTGGGTGTTTGAAGCCAAGAAATGGTTGCGAAGACAACAAATTTTGCGCACCTCTGCTACCCCAAAAGCTTAGCCAGAAGGGCCTAGAAAAAAAATACACATACCGTTGTAATCGGGTTAGTTTCTACTTTCAGACGCAGCAGGAATTTCTGGGCTTGGTCAATCCGTTCGCGAGATATGGGAGTTTGAAGCTAAGAAATGGTTGAGAAGGCAACAAATTATTCGCAATTCTGCTGCTCCAATCGCTTAACCAGAATGGCCTAGAAAGAAAATACACATACCGTTGTAATCGGGTTAGTTTCTACTTTCAGACGCAGCAGGAATTTCTGGGCTTGGTCAATCCGTTCGCGAGATATGGGAGTTTGAAGCTAAGAAATGGTTGAGAAGGCAACAAATTTTTCGCACTTCCGCTGCTCCAAACGCTTAACCAGAATGTCCTAGGGGAAAAATACACATACCGTTGTAATCGGGCGAGTTTCTACTTTTGGATGCAAGAGGAATTTTTGGGTTTCGTCAATCCGTTCGCGAGACATGGGAGTTTGAAGCTAAGAATTGGTGGAGAAGGCAAAAAATTTTGCGCACTTCTGCTGCTCCAAACGCTTAACCAGAATGGCCTAGGGAAAAAATACACATACCGTTGTAATCGGGCGAGTATCTACTTTCAGATGCAAGAGGAATTTTTGGGCTTGGTCAATCCGTTCGCGAGATATGGGAGTTTGAAGCTAAGAAATGGTTGAGAAGGAAACAAATTATTCGCAATTCTGCTGCTCCAAACGCTTAACCAGAATGGCCTAGGGAAAAACTACACATACCATTGTAATCGGGCGAGTTTCTACTTTCAGACGCAACAGGAATTTTTGAGTTTCGTCAATCCGTTCACGAGATGTGGGTGTTTGAAGCTAAGAAATGGTTGAGAAGACAACAAATTTTGCGCACATCTGCTACCCCAAAAGCTTAGCCAGAAGGGCCTAGAAAAAAAATACACATACCGTTGTAATCGGGCTAGTTTCTACTTTCAGACGCAGCAGGAATTTCTGGGCTTGGTCAATCCGTTCGCGAGATATGGGAGTTTGAAGCTAAGAAATGGTTGAGAAGGCAACAAATTTTTCGCACTTCTGCTGCTCCAAACGCTTAACCAGAATGTCCTAGGGGAAAAATTCACATACCGTTGTAATCGGGCGAGTTTCTACTTTTAGATGGAAGAGGAATTTTTGGGTTTCGTCAATCCGTTCACGAGATATGGGTGTTTGAAGCTAAGAAATGGTTGAGAAGACAACAAATTTTGCGCACCTCTGCTTCCCCAAAAGCTTAACCAGAAGGGCCTAGGGAAAAACTACACATACCATTGTAATCGGGCGAGTTTCTACTTTCAGACGCAACATGAATTTTTGGGTTTCGTCAATCCGTTCGCGAGATATGGGAGTTTGAAGCTAAGAAATGGTTGAGAAGGAAACAAATTATTCGCAATTCTGCTGCTCCAATCGCTTAACCAGAATGGCCTAGAAAGAAAATACACATACCGTTGTAATCGGGTTAGTTTCTACTTTCAGACGCAGCAGGAATTTCTGGGCTTGGTCAATCCGTTCGCGAGATATGGGAGTTTGAAGCTAAGAAATGGTTGAGAAGGCAACAAATTTTTCGCACTTCCGCTGCTCCAAACGCTTAACCAGAATGTCCTAGGGGAAAAATACACATACCGTTGTAATCGGGCGAGTTTCTACTTTTAGATGCAAGAGGAAATTTTGGGTTTCGTCAATCCGTTCCCGAGACATGGGAGTTTGAAGCTAAGAATTGGTGGAGAAGGCAAAAAATTTTGCGCACTTCTGCTTCTCCAAACGCTTAACCAGAATGGCCTAGGGAAAAAATACACATACCGTTGTAATCGGGCGAGTATCTACTTTCAGATGCAAGAGGAATTTTTGGGCTTGGTCAATCCGTTCGCGAGATATGGGAGTTTGAAGCTAAGAAATGGTTGAGAAGGAAACAAATTATTCGCAATTCTGCTGCTCCAAACGCTTAACCAGAATGGCCTAGGGAAAAACTACACATACCATTGTAATCGGGCGAGTTTCTACTTTCAGACGCAACAGGAATTTTTGAGTTTCGTCAATCCGTTCACGAGATGTGGGTGTTTGAAGCTAAGAAATGGTTGAGAAGACAACAAATTTTGCGCACATCTGCTACCCCAAAAGCTTAGCCAGAAGGGCCTAGAAAAAAAATACACATACCGTTGTAATCGGGTTAGTTTCTACTTTCAGACGCAGCAGGAATTTCTGGGCTTGGTCAATTCGTTCGCGAGATATGGGAGTTTGAAGCTAAGAAATGGTTGAGAAGGCAACAAATTTTTCGCACTTCTGCTGCTCCAAACGCTTAACCAGAATGTCCTAGGGGAAAAATACACATACCGTTGTAATCGGGCGAGTTTCTACTTTTAGATGGAAGAGGAATTTTTGGGTTTCGTCAATCCGTTCACGAGATATGGGTGTTTGAAGCTAAGAAATGGTTGAGAAGACAACAAATTTTGCGCACCTCTGCTTCCCCAAAAGCTTAACCAGAAGGGCCTAGGGAAGAAATACACATACCGTTGTAATCGGGCGAGTTTCTACTTTCAGACGCAGCAGGAACTTCTGGGCTTGGTCAATCCGTTCGCGAGATATGGGAGTTTGAAGCTAAGAAATGGTTGAGAAGGCAACAAATTTTTCGCACTTCCGCTGCTCCAAACGCTTAACCAGAATGTCCTAGGGAAAAATACACATACCATTGTAATCGGGCGAGTTTCTACTTTCAGACGCAACAGGAATTTTTGAGTTTCGTCAATCCGTTCACGAGACGTGGGTGTTTGAAGCTAAGAAATGGTTGAGAAGACAACAAATTTTGCGCACCTCTGCTACCCCAAAAGCTTAGCCAGAAGGGCCTAGAAAAAAATACACATACCGTTGTAATCGGGTTAGTTTCTACTTTCAGACGCAGCAGGAATTTCTGGGCTTGGTCAATCCGTTCGCGAGATATGGGAGCTTGAAGCTAAGAAATGGTTGAGAAGGCAACAAATTTTTCGCACTTCTGCTGCTCCAAACGCTTAACCAGAATGTCCTAGGGGAAAAATACACATACCGTTGTAATCGGGCGAGTTTCTACTTTTAGATGGAAGAGGAATTTTTGGGTTTCGTCAATCCGTTCACGAGATATGGGTGTTTGAAGCTAAGAAATGGTTGAGAAGACAACAAATTTTGCGCACCTCTGCTTCCCCAAAAGCTTAACCAGAAGGGCCTAGGGAAGAAATACACATACCGTTGTAATCGGGCGAGTTTCTACTTTCAGACGCAGCAGGAATTTTTGGGTTTGGTCAATCCGTTCGCGAGATATGGGAGTTTGAAGCTAAGAAATGGTTGAGAAGGCAACAATTTTTTCGCACTTCTGTTGCTCCAAACGCTTAACCAGAATGGCCTAGGGAAAAACTACACATACCATTGTAATCGGGCGAGTTTCTACTTTCAGACGCAACAGGAATTTTTGAGTTTCGTCAATCCGTTCACGAGATGTGGGTGTTTGAAGCCAAGAAATGGTTGAGAAGACAACAAATTTTGCGCAACTCTGCTACCCCAAAAGCTTAGCCAGAAGGGCCTAGAAAAAAAATACACATACCGTTGTAATCGGGTTAGTTTCTACTTTCAGACGCAGCAGGAATTTCTGGGCTTGGTCAATCCGTTCGCGAGATATGGGAGTTTGAAGCTAAGAAATGGTTGAGAAGGCAACAAATTTTTCGCAATTCTGCTGCCCCAAACGCTTAACCAGGACGGCCTAGGGAAAAAATACACATACCGTTGTAATCGGGCTAGTTTCTACTTTTAGATGCAAGAGAAATTTTTGGGCGTGGTCAATCCGTTCGCGAGATATGGGAGTTTGAAGCTAAGAAATTGTTGAGAAGGCCACAAATTTTTCGCACTTCTGCTTCCCCAAAAGCTTAACCAGAAGGGCCTAGGGAAAAACTACACATACCATTGTAATCGGGCGAGTTTCTACTTTCAGACGCAACATGAATTTTTGGGTTTCGTCAATCCGTTCGCGAGATATGGGAGTTTGAAGCTAAGAAATGGTTGAGAAGGAAACAAATTATTCGCAATTCTGCTGCTCCAATCGCTTAACCAGAATGGCCTAGAAAGAAAATACACATACCGTTGTAATCGGGTTAGTTTCTACTTTCAGACGCAGCAGGAATTTCTGGGCTTGGTCAATCCGTTCGCGAGATATGGGAGTTTGAAGCTAAGAAATGGTTGAGAAGGCAACAAATTTTTCGCACTTCCGCTGCTCCAAACGCTTAACCAGAATGTCCTAGGGGAAAAATACACATACCGTTGTAATCGGGCGAGTTTCTACTTTTAGATGCAAGAGGAATTTTTGGGTTTCGTCAATCCGTTCGCGAGACATGGGAGTTTGAAGCTAAGAATTGGTGGAGAAGGCAAAAAATTTTGCGCACTTCTGCTGCTCCAAACGCTTAACCAGAATGGCCTAGGGAAAAAATACACATACCGTTGTAATCGGGCGAGTATCTACTTTCAGATGCAAGAGGAATTTTTGGGCTTGGTCAATCCGTTCGCGAGATATGGGAGTTTGAAGCTAAGAAATGGTTGAGAAGGAAACAAATTATTCGCAATTCTGCTGCTCCAAACGCTTAACCAGAATGGCCTAGGGAAAAACTACACATACCATTGTAATCGGGCGAGTTTCTACTTTCAGACGCAACAGGAATTTTTGAGTTTCGTCAATCCGTTCACGAGATGTGGGTGTTTGAAGCTAAGAAATGGTTGAGAAGACAACAAATTTTGCGCACATCTGCTACCCCAAAAGCTTAGCCAGAAGGGCCTAGAAAAAAAATACACATACCGTTGTAATCGGGTTAGTTTCTACTTTCAGACGCAGCAGGAATTTCTGGGCTTGGTCAATTCGTTCGCGAGATATGGGAGTTTGAAGCTAAGAAATGGTTGAGAAGGCAACAAATTTTTCGCACTTCTGCTGCTCCAAACGCTTAACCAGAATGTCCTAGGGGAAAAATACACATACCGTTGTAATCGGGCGAGTTTCTACTTTTAGATGGAAGAGGAATTTTTGGGTTTCGTCAATCCGTTCACGAGATATGGGTGTTTGAAGCTAAGAAATGGTTGAGAAGACAACAAATTTTGCGCACCTCTGCTTCCCCAAAAGCTTAACCAGAAGGGCCTAGGGAAGAAATACACATACCGTTGTAATCGGGCGAGTTTCTACTTTCAGACGCAGCAGGAACTTCTGGGCTTGGTCAATCCGTTCGCGAGATATGGGAGTTTGAAGCTAAGAAATGGTTGAGAAGGCAACAAATTTTTCGCACTTCCGCTGCTCCAAACGCTTAACCAGAATGTCCTAGGGGAAAAATACACATACCATTGTAATCGGGCGAGTTTCTACTTTCAGACGCAACAGGAATTTTTGAGTTTCGTCAATCCGTTCACGAGACGTGGGTGTTTGAAGCTAAGAAATGGTTGAGAAGACAACAAATTTTGCGCACCTCTGCTACCCCAAAAGCTTAGCCAGAAGGGCCTAGAAAAAAAATACACATACCGTTGTAATCGGGTTAGTTTCTACTTTCAGACGCAGCAGGAATTTCTGGGCTTGGTCAATCCGTTCGCGAGATATGGGAGCTTGAAGCTAAGAAATGGTTGAGAAGGCAACAAATTTTTCGCACTTCTGCTGCTCCAAACGCTTAACCAGAATGTCCTAGGGGAAAAATACACATACCGTTGTAATCGGGCGAGTTTCTACTTTTAGATGGAAGAGGAATTTTTGGGTTTCGTCAATCCGTTCACGAGATATGGGTGTTTGAAGCTAAGAAATGGTTGAGAAGACAACAAATTTTGCGCACCTCTGCTTCCCCAAAAGCTTAACCAGAAGGGCCTAGGGAAGAAATACACATACCGTTGTAATCGGGCGAGTTTCTACTTTCAGACGCAGCAGGAATTTTTGGGTTTGGTCAATCCGTTCGCGAGATATGGGAGTTTGAAGCTAAGAAATGGTTGAGAAGGCAACAATTTTTTCGCACTTCTGTTGCTCCAAACGCTTAACCAGAATGGCCTAGGGAAAAACTACACATACCATTGTAATCGGGCGAGTTTCTACTTTCAGACGCAACAGGAATTTTTGAGTTTCGTCAATCCGTTCACGAGATGTGGGTGTTTGAAGCCAAGAAATGGTTGAGAAGACAACAAATTTTGCGCAACTCTGCTACCCCAAAAGCTTAGCCAGAAGGGCCTAGAAAAAAAATACACATACCGTTGTAATCGGGTTAGTTTCTACTTTCAGACGCAGCAGGAATTTCTGGGCTTGGTCAATCCGTTCGCGAGATATGGGAGTTTGAAGCTAAGAAATGGTTGAGAAGGCAACAAATTTTTCGCAATTCTGCTGCCCCAAACGCTTAACCAGGACGGCCTAGGGAAAAAATACACATACCGTTGTAATCGGGCTAGTTTCTACTTTTAGATGCAAGAGAAATTTTTGGGCGTGGTCAATCCGTTCGCGAGATATGGGAGTTTGAAGCTAAGAAATTGTTGAGAAGGCCACAAATTTTTCGCACTTCTGCTTCCCCAAAAGCTTAACCAGAAGGGCCTAGGGAAAAACTACACATACCATTGTAATCGGGCGAGTTTCTACTTTCAGACGCAACATGAATTTTTGGGTTTCGTCAATCCGTTCGCGAGATATGGGAGTTTGAAGCTAAGAAATGGTTGAGAAGGAAACAAATTATTCGCAATTCTGCTGCTCCAATCGCTTAACCAGAATGGCCTAGAAAGAAAATACACATACCGTTGTAATCGGGTTAGTTTCTACTTTCAGACGCAGCAGGAATTTCTGGGCTTGGTCAATCCGTTCGCGAGATATGGGAGTTTGAAGCTAAGAAATGGTTGAGAAGGCAACAAATTTTTCGCACTTCCGCTGCTCCAAACGCTTAACCAGAATGTCCTAGGGGAAAAATACACATACCGTTGTAATCGGGCGAGTTTCTACTTTTAGATGCAAGAGGAATTTTTGGGTTTCGTCAATCCGTTCGCGAGACATGGGAGTTTGAAGCTAAGAATTGGTGGAGAAGGCAAAAAATTTTGCGCACTTCTGCTGCTCCAAACGCTTAACCAGAATGGCCTAGGGAAAAAATACACATACCGTTGTAATCGGGCGAGTATCTACTTTCAGATGCAAGAGGAATTTTTGGGCTTGGTCAATCCGTTCGCGAGATATGGGAGTTTGAAGCTAAGAAATGGTTGAGAAGGAAACAAATTATTCGCAATTCTGCTGCTCCAAACGCTTAACCAGAATGGCCTAGGGAAAAACTACACATACCATTGTAATCGGGCGAGTTTCTACTTTCAGACGCAACAGGAATTTTTGAGTTTCGTCAATCCGTTCACGAGATGTGGGTGTTTGAAGCTAAGAAATGGTTGAGAAGACAACAAATTTTGCGCACATCTGCTACCCCAAAAGCTTAGCCAGAAGGGCCTAGAAAAAAAATACACATACCGTTGTAATCGGGTTAGTTTCTACTTTCAGACGCAGCAGGAATTTCTGGGCTTGGTCAATTCGTTCGCGAGATATGGGAGTTTGAAGCTAAGAAATGGTTGAGAAGGCAACAAATTTTTCGCACTTCTGCTGCTCCAAACGCTTAACCAGAATGTCCTAGGGGAAAAATACACATACCGTTGTAATCGGGCGAGTTTCTACTTTTAGATGGAAGAGGAATTTTTGGGTTTCGTCAATCCGTTCACGAGATATGGGTGTTTGAAGCTAAGAAATGGTTGAGAAGACAACAAATTTTGCGCACCTCTGCTTCCCCAAAAGCTTAACCAGAAGGGCCTAGGGAAGAAATACACATACCGTTGTAATCGGGCGAGTTTCTACTTTCAGACGCAGCAGGAACTTCTGGGCTTGGTCAATCCGTTCGCGAGATATGGGAGTTTGAAGCTAAGAAATGGTTGAGAAGGCAACAAATTTTTCGCACTTCCGCTGCTCCAAACGCTTAACCAGAATGTCCTAGGGGAAAAATACACATACCATTGTAATCGGGCGAGTTTCTACTTTCAGACGCAACAGGAATTTTTGAGTTTCGTCAATCCGTTCACGAGACGTGGGTGTTTGAAGCTAAGAAATGGTTGAGAAGACAACAAATTTTGCGCACCTCTGCTACCCCAAAAGCTTAGCCAGAAGGGCCTAGAAAAAAAATACACATACCGTTGTAATCGGGTTAGTTTCTACTTTCAGACGCAGCAGGAATTTCTGGGCTTGGTCAATCCGTTCGCGAGATATGGGAGCTTGAAGCTAAGAAATGGTTGAGAAGGCAACAAATTTTTCGCACTTCTGCTGCTCCAAACGCTTAACCAGAATGTCCTAGGGGAAAAATACACATACCGTTGTAATCGGGCGAGTTTCTACTTTTAGATGGAAGAGGAATTTTTGGGTTTCGTCAATCCGTTCACGAGATATGGGTGTTTGAAGCTAAGAAATGGTTGAGAAGACAACAAATTTTGCGCACCTCTGCTTCCCCAAAAGCTTAACCAGAACGGCCTAGGGAAGAAATACACATACCGTTGTAATCGGGCGAGTTTCTACTTTCAGACGCAGCAGGAATTTTTGGGTTTGGTCAATCCGTTCGCGAGATATGGGAGCTTGAAGCTAAGAAATGGTTGAGAAGGCAACAAATTTTTCGCACTTCTGCTGCTCCAAACGCTTAACCAGAATGTCCTAGGGGAAAAATACACATACCGTTGTAATCGGGCGAGTTTCTACTTTTAGATGGAAGAGGAATTTTTGGGTTTCGTCAATCCGTTCACGAGATATGGGTGTTTGAAGCTAAGAAATGGTTGAGAAGACAACAAATTTTGCGCACCTCTGCTTCCCCAAAAGCTTAACCAGAACGGCCTAGGGAAGAAATACACATACCGTTGTAATCGGGCGAGTTTCTACTTTCAGACGCAGCAGGAATTTTTGGGTTTGGTCAATCCGTTCGCGAGATATGGGAGTTTGAAGCTAAGAAATGGTTGAGAAGGCAACAATTTTTTCGCACTTCTGTTGCTCCAAACGCTTAACCAGAATGGCCTAGGGAAAAACTACACATACCATTGTAATCGGGCGAGTTTCTACTTTCAGACGCAACATGAATTTTTGGATTTCGTCAATCCGTTCGCGAGATATGGGAGTTTGAAGCTAAGAAATGGTTGAGAAGGAAACAAATTATTCGCAATTCTGCTGCTCCAATCGCTTAACCAGAATGGCCTAGAAGGAAAATACATATACCGCTGTAATCGGGTTAGTTTCTACTTTCAGACGCAGCAGGAATTTCTGGGCTTGGTCAAACCGTTCGCGAGATATGGGAGTTTGAAGCTAAGAAATGCTTGAGAAGGCAACAAATTTTTCGCAATTCTGCTGCTCCAAACGCTTAACCAGGACGGCCTAGGGAAAAAATACACATACCGTTGTAATCGGGCTAGTTTCTACTTTTAGATGCAAGAGGAATTTTTGGGCGTGGTCAATCCGTTCGCGAGATATGGGAGTTTGAAGCTAAGAAATGGTTGAGAAGGACACAAATTTTTCGCACTTCTGCTGCTCCAAACGCTTAACCAGACTGGCCTAGGGAAAAAATACACATACCTTTGTAATCGGGCGAGTTTCTACTTTCAGACGCAACAGGAATTTTTGGGTTTCGTCAATCCGTTCACGAGATATGGGTGTTTGAAGCTAAGAAATGGTTGAGAAGACAGCAAATTCTGCGCACCTCTGCTTCCCCAAAAGCTTAACCAGAAGGGCCTAGGGAAGAAATACACATACCGTTGTAATCGGGCGAGTTTCTACTTTCAGACGCAGCAGGAATTTTTGGGTTTGGTCAATCCGTTCGCGAGATATGGGAGTTTGAAGCTAAGAAATGGTTGAGAAGGCAACAATTTTTTCGCACTTCTGTTGCTCCAAACGCTTAACCAGAATGGCCTAGGGAAAAACTACACATACCATTGTAATCGGGCGAGTTTCTACTTTCAGACGCAACAGGAATTTTTGAGTTTCGTCAATCCGTTCACGAGATGTGGGTGTTTGAATCTAAGAAATGGTTGAGAAGACAACAAATTTTGCGCACCTCTGCTACCCCAAAAGCTTAGCCAGAAGGGCCTAGAAAAAAAATACACATACCGTTGTAATCGGGTTAGTTTCTACTTTCAGACGCAGCAGGAATTTCTGGGCTTGGTCAATCCGTTCGCGAGATATGGGAGTTTGAAGCTAAGAAATGGTTGAGAAGGCAACAAATTTTTCGCAATTCTGATGCTCCAAACGCTTAACCAGGACGGCCTAGGGAAAAAATACACATACCGTTGTAATCGGGCTAGTTTCTACTTTTAGATGCAAGAGAAATTTTTGGGCGTGGTCAATCCGTTCGCGAGATATGGGAGTTTGAAGCTAAGAAATTGTTGAGAAGGCCACAAATTTTTCGCACTTCTGCTGCTCCAAACGCTTAACCAGACTGGCCTAGGGAAAAAATACACATACCGTTGTAATCGGGATAGTTTCTACTTTCAGACGCAGCAGGAACTTCTGGGCTTGGTCAATCAGTTCGCGAGATATGGGAGTTTGAAGCTAAGAAATGGTTGAGAAGGAAACAAATTATTCGCAATTCTGCTGCTCCAAACGCTTAACCAGAATGGCCTAGGGAAAAACTACACATACCATTGTAATCGGGCGAGTTTCTACTTTCAGACGCAACAGGAATTTTTGAGTTTCGTCAATCCGTTCACGAGATGTGGGTGTTTGAAGCTAAGAAATGGTTGAGAAGACAACAAATTTTGCGCACATCTGCTACCCCAAAAGCTTAGCCAGAAGGGCCTAGAAAAAAAATACACATACCGTTGTAATCGGGTTAGTTTCTACTTTCAGACGCAGCAGGAATTTCTGGGCTTGGTCAATTCGTTCGCGAGATATGGGAGTTTGAAGCTAAGAAATGGTTGAGAAGGCAACAAATTTTTCGCACTTCTGCTGCTCCAAACGCTTAACCAGAATGTCCTAGGGGAAAAATACACATACCGTTGTAATCGGGCGAGTTTCTACTTTTAGATGGAAGAGGAATTTTTGGGTTTCGTCAATCCGTTCACGAGATATGGGTGTTTGAAGCTAAGAAATGGTTGAGAAGACAACAAATTTTGCGCACCTCTGCTTCCCCAAAAGCTTAACCAGAAGGGCCTAGGGAAGAAATACACATACCGTTGTAATCGGGCGAGTTTCTACTTTCAGACGCAGCAGGAACTTCTGGGCTTGGTCAATCCGTTCGCGAGATATGGGAGTTTGAAGCTAAGAAATGGTTGAGAAGGCAACAAATTTTTCGCACTTCCGCTGCTCCAAACGCTTAACCAGAATGTCCTAGGGGAAAAATACACATACCATTGTAATCGGGCGAGTTTCTACTTTCAGACGCAACAGGAATTTTTGAGTTTCGTCAATCCGTTCACGAGACGTGGGTGTTTGAAGCTAAGAAATGGTTGAGAAGACAACAAATTTTGCGCACCTCTGCTACCCCAAAAGCTTAGCCAGAAGGGCCTAGAAAAAAAATACACATACCGTTGTAATCGGGTTAGTTTCTACTTTCAGACGCAGCAGGAATTTCTGGGCTTGGTCAATCCGTTCGCGAGATATGGGAGCTTGAAGCTAAGAAATGGTTGAGAAGGCAACAAATTTTTCGCACTTCTGCTGCTCCAAACGCTTAACCAGAATGTCCTAGGGGAAAAATACACATACCGTTGTAATCGGGCGAGTTTCTACTTTTAGATGGAAGAGGAATTTTTGGGTTTCGTCAATCCGTTCACGAGATATGGGTGTTTGAAGCTAAGAAATGGTTGAGAAGACAACAAATTTTGCGCACCTCTGCTTCCCCAAAAGCTTAACCAGAACGGCCTAGGGAAGAAATACACATACCGTTGTAATCGGGCGAGTTTCTACTTTCAGACGCAGCAGGAATTTTTGGGTTTGGTCAATCCGTTCGCGAGATATGGGAGTTTGAAGCTAAGAAATGGTTGAGAAGGCAACAATTTTTTCGCACTTCTGTTGCTCCAAACGCTTAACCAGAATGGCCTAGGGAAAAACTACACATACCATTGTAATCGGGCGAGTTTCTACTTTCAGACGCAACATGAATTTTTGGATTTCGTCAATCCGTTCGCGAGATATGGGAGTTTGAAGCTAAGAAATGGTTGAGAAGGAAACAAATTATTCGCAATTCTGCTGCTCCAATCGCTTAACCAGAATGGCCTAGAAGGAAAATACATATACCGCTGTAATCGGGTTAGTTTCTACTTTCAGACGCAGCAGGAATTTCTGGGCTTGGTCAAACCGTTCGCGAGATATGGGAGTTTGAAGCTAAGAAATGCTTGAGAAGGCAACAAATTTTTCGCAATTCTGCTGCTCCAAACGCTTAACCAGGACGGCCTAGGGAAAAAATACACATACCGTTGTAATCGGGCTAGTTTCTACTTTTAGATGCAAGAGGAATTTTTGGGCGTGGTCAATCCGTTCGCGAGATATGGGAGTTTGAAGCTAAGAAATGGTTGAGAAGGACACAAATTTTTCGCACTTCTGCTGCTCCAAACGCTTAACCACACTGGCCTAGGGAAAAAATACACATACCTTTGTAATCGGGCGAGTTTCTACTTTCAGACGCAACAGGAATTTTTGGGTTTCGTCAATCCGTTCACGAGATATGGGTGTTTGAAGCTAAGAAATGGTTGAGAAGACAGCAAATTTTGCGCACCTCTGCTTCCCCAAAAGCTTAACCAGAAGGGCCTAGGGAAGAAATACACATACCGTTGTAATCGGGCGAGTTTCTACTTTCAGACGCAGCAGGAATTTTTGGGTTTGGTCAATCCGTTCGCGAGATATGGGAGTTTGAAGCTAAGAAATGGTTGAGAAGGCAACAATTTTTTCGCACTTCTGTTGCTCCAAACGCTTAACCAGAATGGCCTAGGGAAAAACTACACATACCATTGTAATCGGGCGAGTTTCTACTTTCAGACGCAACAGGAATTTTTGAGTTTCGTCAATCCGTTCACGAGATGTGGGTGTTTGAATCTAAGAAATGGTTGAGAAGACAACAAATTTTGCGCACCTCTGCTACCCCAAAAGCTTAGCCAGAAGGGCCTAGAAAAAAAATACACATACCGTTGTAATCGGGTTAGTTTCTACTTTCAGACGCAGCAGGAATTTCTGGGCTTGGTCAATCCGTTCGCGAGATATGGGAGTTTGAAGCTAAGAAATGGTTGAGAAGGCAACAAATTTTTCGCAATTCTGATGCTCCAAACGCTTAACCAGGACGGCCTAGGGAAAAAATACACATACCGTTGTAATCGGGCTAGTTTCTACTTTTAGATGCAAGAGAAATTTTTGGGCGTGGTCAATCCGTTCGCGAGATATGGGAGTTTGAAGCTAAGAAATTGTTGAGAAGGCCACAAATTTTTCGCACTTCTGCTGCTCCAAACGCTTAACCAGACTGGCCTAGGGAAAAAATACACATACCGTTGTAATCGGGATAGTTTCTACTTTCAGACGCAGCAGGAACTTCTGGGCTTGGTCAATCAGTTCGCGAGATATGGGAGTTTGAAGCTAAGAAATGGTTGAGAAGGCAACAAATTTTTCGCACTTCCGCTGCTCCAAACGCTTAACCAGAATGTCCTAGGGGAAAAATACACATACCGTTGTAATCGGGCGAGTTTCTACTTTTAGATGCAAGAGGAATTTTTGGGTTTCGTCAATCCGTTCGCGAGACATGGGAGTTTGAAGCTAAGAATTGGTGGAGAAGGCAAAAAATTTTGCGCACTTCTGCTGCTCCAAACGCTTAACCAGAATGGCCTAGGGAAAAAATACACATACCGTTGTAATCGGGCGAGTATCTACTTTCAGATGCAAGAGGAATTTTTGGGCTTGGTCAATCCGTTCGCGAGATATGGGAGTTTGAAGCTAAGAAATGGTTGAGAAGACAACAAATTTTGCCCACTTCTGCTGCTCCAAACGCTTAACCAGACTGGCCTAGGGAAAAAATACACATACCTTTGTAATCGGGCGAGTTTCTACTTTCAGACGCAACAGGAATTTTTGGGTTTCGTCAATCCGTTCACGAGATATGGGTGTTTGAAGCTAAGAAATGGTTGAGAAGACAACAAATTTTGCGCACCTCTGCTTCCCCAAAAGCTTAACCAGAAGGTCCTAGGGAAGAAATACACATACCGTTGTAATCGGGCGAGTTTCTACTTTCAGACGCAGCAGGAATTTTTGGGTTTGGTCAATCCGTTCGCGAGATATGGGAGTTTGAAGCTAAGAAATGGTTGAGAAGGCACCAATTTTTTCGCACTTCTGTTGCTCCAAACGCTTAACCAGAATGGCCTAGGGAAAAACTACACATACCATTGTAATCGGGCGAGTTTCTACTTTCAGACGCAACAGGAATTTTTGAGTTTCGTCAATCCGTTCACGAGATGTGGGTGTTTGAAGCTAAGAAATGGTTGAGAAGACAACAAATTTTGCGCACCTCTGCTACCCCAAAAGCTTAGCCAGAAGGAGCTAGAAAAAAAATACACATACCGTTGTAATCGGGTTAGTTTCTACTTTCAGACGCAGCAGGAATTTCTGGGCTTGGTCAATCCGTTCGCGAGATATGGGAGTTTGAAGCTAAGAAATGGTTGAGAAGGCAACAAATTTTTCGCAATTCTGCTGCTCCAAACGCTTAACCAGAATGTCCTAGGGGAAAAATACACATACCGTTGTAATCGGGCGAGTTTCTACTTTTAGATGGAAGAGGAATTTTTGGGTTTGGTCAATCCGTTCGCGAGATATGGGAGTTTGAAGCTAAGAAATGGTTGAGAAGGCACCAATTTTTTCGCACTTCTGTTGCTCCAAACGCTTAACCAGAATGGCCTAGGGAAAAACTACACATACCATTGTAATCGGGCGAGTTTCTACTTTCAGTCGCAACATGAATTTTTGGGTTTCGTCAATCCGTTCGCGAGATATGGGAGTTTGAAGCTAAGAAATGGTTGAGAAGGAAACAAATTATTCGCAATTCTGCTGCTCCAATCGCTTAACCAGAATGGCCTAGAAAGAAAATACACATACCGTTGTAATCGGGTTAGTTTCTACTTTCAGACGCAGCAGGAATTTCTGGGCTTGGTCAATCCGTTCGCGAGATATGGGAGTTTGAAGCTAAGAAATGGTTGAGAAGGCACCAATTTTTTCGCACTTCTGTTGCTCCAAACGCTTAACCAGAATGGCCTAGGGAAAAACTACACATACCATTGTAATCGGGCGAGTTTCTACTTTCAGACGCAACATGAATTTTTGGGTTTCGTCAATCCGTTCGCGAGATATGGGAGTTTGAAGCTAAGAAATGGTTGAGAAGGAAACAAATTATTCGCAATTCTGCTGCTCCAATCGCTTAACCAGAATGGCCTAGAAAGAAAATACACATACCGTTGTAATCGGGTTAGTTTCTACTTTCAGACGCAGCAGGAATTTCTGGGCTTGGTCAAACCGTTCGCGAGATATGGGAGTTTGAAGCTAAGAAATGGTTGAGAAGACAACAAATTTTGCGCACATCTGCTACCCCAAAAGCTTAGCCAGAAGGGCCTAGAAAAAAAATACACATACCGTTGTAATCGGGTTAGTTTCTACTTTCAGACGCAGCAGGAATTTCTGGGCTTGGTCAATACGTTCGCGAGATATGGGAGTTTGAAGCTAAGAAATGGTTGAGAAGGCAACAAATTTTTCGCACTTCTGCTGCTCCAAACTGCTTAACCAGAATGTCCTAGGGGAAAAATACACATACCGTTGTAATCGGGCGAGTTTCTACTTTTAGATGGAAGAGGAATTTTTGGGTTTCGTCAATCCGTTCACGAGATATGGGTGTTTGAAGCTAAGAAATGGTTGAGAAGACAACAAATTTTGCGCACCTCTGCTTCCCCAAAAGCTTAACCAGAAGGGCCTAGGGAAGAAATACACATACCGTTGTAATCGGGCGAGTTTCTACTTTCAGACGCAGCAGGAATTTTTGGGTTTGGTCAATCCGTTCGCGAGATATGGGAGTTTGAAGCTAAGAAATGGTTGAGAAGGCAACAATTTTTTCGCACTTCTGTTGCTCCAAACGCTTAACCAGAATGGCCTAGGGAAAAACTACACATACCATTGTAATCGGGCGAGTTTCTACTTTCAGACGCAACATGAATTTTTGGGTTTCGTCAATCCGTTCGCGAGATATGGGAGTTTGAAGCTAAGAAATGGTTGAGAAGGAAACAAATTATTCGCAATTCTGCTGCTCCAATCGCTTAACCAGAATGGCCTAGAAAGAAAATACACATACCGTTGTAATCGGGTTAGTTTCTACTTTCAGACGCAGCAGGAATTTCTGGGCTTGGTCAATCCGTTCGCGAGATATGGGAGTTTGAAGCTAAGAAATGGTTGAGAAGGCAACAAATTTTTCGCACTTCCGCTGCTCCAAACGCTTAACCAGAATGTCCTAGGGGAAAAATACACATACCGTTGTAATCGGGCGAGTTTCTACTTTTAGATGCAAGAGGAATTTTTCGGTTTCGTCAATCCGTTCGCGAGACATGGGAGTTTGAAGCTAAGAATTGGTGGAGAAGGCAAAAAATTTTGCGCAGTTCTGCTGCTCCAAACGCTTAACCAGAATGGCCTAGGGAAAAAATACACATACCGTTGTAATCGGGCGAGTATCTACTTTCAGATGCAAGAGGAATTTTTGGGCTTGGTCAATCCGTTCGCGAGATATGGGAGTTTGAAGCTAAGAAATGGTTGAGAAGGAAACAAATTATTCGCAATTCTGCTGCTCCAAACGCTTAACCAGAATGGCCTAGGGAAAAACTACACATACCATTGTAATCGGGCGAGTTTCTACTTTCAGACGCAACAGGAATTTTTGAGTTTCGTCAATCCGTTCACGAGATGTGGGTGTTTGAAGCTAAGAAATGGTTGAGAAGACAACAAATTTTGCGCACATCTGCTACCCCAAAAGCTTAGCCAGAAGGGCCTAGAAAAAAAATACACATACCGTTGTAATCGGGTTAGTTTCTACTTTCAGACGCAGCAGGAATTTCTGGGCTTGGTCAATCCGTTCGCGAGATATGGGAGTTTGAAGCTAAGAAATGGTTGAGAAGGCAACAAATTTTTCGCACTTCTGCTGCTCCAAACGCTTAACCAGAATGTCCTAGGGGAAAAATACACATACCGTTGTAATCGGGCGAGTTTCTACTTTTAGATGGAAGAGGAATTTTTGGGTTTCGTCAATCCGTTCACGAGATATGGGTGTTTGAAGCTAAGAAATGGTTGAGAAGACAACAAATTTTGCGCACCTCTGCTTCCCCAAAAGCTTAACCAGAAGGGCCTAGGGAAGAAATACACATACCGTTGTAATCGGGCGAGTTTCTACTTTCAGACGCAGCAGGAATTTTTGGGTTTGGTCAATCCGTTCGCGAGATATGGGAGTTTGAAGCTAAGAAATGGTTGAGAAGGCAACAATTTTTTCGCACTTCTGTTGCTCCAAACGCTTAACCAGAATGGCCTAGGGAAAAACTACACATACCATTGTAATCGGGCGAGTTTCTACTTTCAGACGCAACATGAATTTTTGGGTTTCGTCAATCCGTTCGCGAGATATGGGAGTTTGAAGCTAAGAAATGGTTGAGAAGGAAACAAATTATTCGCAATTCTGCTGCTCCAATCGCTTAACCAGAATGGCCTAGAAGGAAAATACACATACCGTTGTAATCGGGTTAGTTTCTACATTCAGACGCAGCAGGAATTTCTGGGCTTGGTCAATCCGTTCGCGAGATATGGGAGTTTGAAGCTAAGAAATGGTTGAGAAGGCAACAAATTTGTCGCAATTCCGCTGCTCCAAACGCTTAACCAGAATGTCCTAGGGGAAAAATACACATACCGTTGTAATCGGGCGAGTTTCTACTTCTAGATGCAAGAGGAATTTTTGAGTTTCGTCAATCCGTTCGCGAGACATGGGAGTTTGAAACTAAGAATTGGTGGAGAAGGCAAAAAATTTTGCGCACTTCTGCTGCTCCAAACGCTTAACCAGAATGGCCTAGGGAAAAAATACACATACCGTTGTAATCGGGCGAGTATCTACTTTCAGATGCAAGAGGAATTTTTGGGCTTGGTCAATCCGTTCGCGAGATATGGGAGTTTGAAGCTAAGAAATGGTTGAGAAGGAAACAAATTATTCGCAATTCTGCTGCTCCAAACGCTTAACCAGAATGGCCTAGAAAAAAAATACACATACCGTTGTAATCGGGTTAGTTTCTACTTTCAGACGCAGCAGGAATTTCTGGGCTTGGTCAAACCGTTCGCGAGATATGGGAGTTTGAAGCTAAGAAATGGTTGAGAAGGCAACAAATTTTTCGCACTTCTGCTGCTCCAAACGCTTAACCAGAATGGCCTAGAGAAAAAATACACATACAGTTGTAATCGGGCTAGTTTCTTCTTTTAGATGCAAGAGGAATTTTTGGGCATGGTCAATCCGTTCGCGAGATATGGGAGTTTGAAGCCAAGAAATGCTTGAGAAGGCAACAAATTTTTCGCAATTCTGCTGCTCCAAACGCTTAACCAGGACGGCCTAGGGAAAAAATACACATACCGTTGTAATCGGGCTAGTTTCTACTTTTAGATGCAAGAGGAATTTTTAGGCGTGGTCAATCCGTTCGCGAGATATGGGAGTTTGAATCTAAGAAATGGTTGAGAAGGCCACAAATTTTTCGCACTTCTGCTGCTCCAAACGCTTAACCAGAATGGCCTAGGGGAAAAATACACATACAGTTGTAATCGGGCGAGTTTCTACTTTCAGACGCAACAGGAATTTTTGGGTTTCGTCAATCCGTTCGCGAGATATGGGAGTTTGAAGCTAAGAAATGGTTGAGAAGGAAACAAATTATTCGCAATTCTGCTGCTCCAATCGCTTAACCAGAATGGCCTAGAAGAAAAATACACATACCGTTGTAATCGGGTTAGTTTCTACTTTCAGACGCAGCAGGAATTTCTGGGCTTGGTCAATCCGTTCGCGAGATATTGGAGTTTGAAGCTAAGAAATGGTTGAGAAGGCAACAAATTTTTCGCACTTCCGCTGCTCCAAACGCTTAACCAGAATGTCCTAGGGGAAAAATACACATACCGTTGTAATCGGGCGAGTTTCTACTTTTAGATGCAAGAGGAATTTTTGGGTTTCGTCAATCCGTTCGCGAGACATGGGAGTTTGAAGCTAAGAATTGGTGGAGAAGGCAAAAAATTTTGCGCACTTCTGCTGCTCTAAACGCTTAACCAGAATGGCCTAGGGAAAAAATACACATACCGTTGTAATCGGGCGAGTATCTACTTTCAGATGCAAGAGGAATTTTTGGGCTTGGTCAATCCGTTCGCGAGATATGGGAGTTTGAAGCTAAGAAATGGTTGAGAAGGAAACAAATTATTCGCAATTCTGCTGCTCCAAACGCTTAACCAGAATGGCCTAGAAAAAAAATACACATACCGTTGTAATCGGGTTAGTTTCTACTTTCAGACGCAGCAGGAATTTCTGGGCTTGGTCAAACCGTTCGCGAGATATGGGAGTTTGAAGCTAAGAAATGGTTGAGAAGGCAACAAATTTTTCGCACTTCTGCTGCTCCAAACGCTTAACCAGAATGGCCTAGAGAAAAAATACACATACAGTTGTAATCGGGCTAGTTTCTTCTTTTAGATTCAAGAGGAATTTTTGGGCTTGGTCAATCCGTTCGCGAGATATGGGAGTTTGAAGCCAAGAAATGCTTGAGAAGGCAACAAATTTTTCGCAATTCTGCTGCTCCAAACGCTTAACCAGTACGACCTAGGGAAAAAATACACATACCGTTGTAATCGGGCTAGTTTCTACTTTTAGATGCAAGAGGAATTTTTGGGTTTCGTCAATCCGTTCGCGAGACATGGGAGTTTGAAGATATGAATTGGTGGAGATGGCAAAAAATTTTGCGTACTTCTGCTGCTCCAAACGCTTAACCAGAATGGCCTAGGGAAAAAATACACATACCGTTGTAATCGGGCGAGTATCTACTTTCAGATGCAAGAGGAATTTTTGGGCTTGGTCAAACCGTTCGCGAGATATGGGAGTTTGAAGCTAAGAAATGGTTGAGAAGACAACAAATTTTGCCCACTTCTGCTGCTCCAAACGCTTAACCAGACTGGCCTAGGGAGAAAATACACATACCTATGTAATCGGGCGAGTTTCTACTTTCAGACGCAACAGGAATTTTTGGGTTTCGTCAATCCGTTCACGAGATATGGGTGTTTGAAGCTAAGAAATGGTTGAGAAGACAACAAATTTTGCGCACCTCTGCTTCCCCAAAAGCTTAACCAGAAGGGCCTAGGGAAGAAATACACATACCGTTGTAATCGGGCGAGTTTCTACTTTCAGATGCAGCAGGAATTTTTGGGTTTGGTCAATCCGTTCGCGAGATATGGGAGTTTGAAGCTAAGAAATGGTTGAGAAGGCAACAATTTTTTCGCACTTCTGTTGCTCCAAACGCTTAACCAGAATGGCCTAGGGAAAAACTACACATACCATTGTAATCGGGCGAGTTTCTACTTTCAGACGCAACAGGAATTTTTGGGCTTGGTCAATCCGTTCGCGAGATATGGGAGTTTGAAGCTAAGAAATGGTTGAGAAGGCAACAAATTATTCGCAATTCTGCTATTCCAAACGCTTAACCAGAATGGCCTAGAAAAAAAATACACATACCGTTGTAATCGGGTTAGTTTCCACTTTCAGATGCAGCAGGAATTTTTGGGTTTGGTCAATCCGTTCGCGAGATATGGGAGTTTGAAGCTAAGAAATGGTTGAGAAGGCAACAAATTTTTCGCACTTCTGCTGCTCCAAAC
Source organism: Ptiloglossa arizonensis (assembly GCF_051014685.1). NCBI lineage: Eukaryota > Metazoa > Arthropoda > Insecta > Hymenoptera > Colletidae > Ptiloglossa > Ptiloglossa arizonensis. The sequence continues at coordinate 25,414 of NW_027479349.1, forward strand.
GCTTATCCAGAATGGCCTTGGGAAGAAATTCACATACCGTTGTAATCGGGCGAGATTCTACTTTTAGATGCAAGAGGAATTTTTGGGTTTCGTCAATCCGTTCGCGAGACATGGGAGTTTGAAGCTAAGAATTGGTGGAGATGGCAAAAAATTTTGCGCACTTCTGCTGCTCCAAACGCTTAACCAGAATGTCCTAGGGAAAAAATACACATACCGTTGTAATCAGGCGAGTATCTACTTTCAGATGCAAGAGGAATTTTTGGGTTTCGTCAATCCGTTCACGAGATATGGGTGTTTGAAGCTAAGAAATGGTTGAGAAGGCCACAAATTTTTCGTACTTCTGCTGCTCCAAACGCTTAACCAGAATGGCCTAGAAGAAAAATACACATACCGTTGTAATCGGGATAGTTTCCACTTTCAGACGCAGCAGGAATTTCTGGGCTTGGTCAAACCGTTCGCGAGATATGGGAGTTTGAAGCTAAGAAATGGTTGAGAAGGCAACAATTTTTTCGCATTTCTGCTGCTCCAAACGCTTATCCAGAATGGCCTTGGGAAGAAATTCACATACCGTTGTAATCTGGCGAGATTCTACTTTTAGATGCAAGAGGAATTTTTGGGTTTCGTCAATCCGTTCACGAGATATGGGTGTTTGAAGCTAAGAAATGGTTGAGAAGACAACAAATTTTGCGCACCTCTGCTTCCCCAAAAGCTTAACCAGAAGGGCCTAGGGAAGAAATACACATACCGTTGTAATCAGGCGAGTATCTACTTTCAGATGCTAGAGGAATTTTTGGGCTTGGTCAATCCGTTCGCGAGATATGGGCGTTTGAAGCTAAGAAATGGTTGAGAAGGCAACAAGTTTCTCGCAATTCTGATGCTCCAAACGATTAAGCAGAATGGCCTGGGGAAAAAATACACATACCGTTGTAATCGGGCTAGTTTCTACTTTCAGACGCAGCCGGAATTTTTGGGCTTGGTCAATCCGTTCGCGAGATATGGGAGTTTGAAGCTAAGAAATGGTTGAGAAGACAACAAATTTTGACCACTTCTGCTGCTCCAAACGCTTAACCAGACTGGCCTAGGGAGAAAATACACATACCTTTGTAATCGGGCGAGTTTCTACTTTCAGACGCAACAGGAATTTTTGGGTTTCGTCAATCCGTTCACGAGATATGGGTGTTTGAAGCTAAGAAATGTTTGAGAAGACAACAAATTTTTCGCACTTCTGCTACTCCAAACGCTTAACCAGAATGTCCTAGGGGAAAAATACACATACCGTTGTAATCGGGCGAGTTTCTACTTTTAGATGCAAGAGGGATTTTTGGGCTTGGTCAATCCGTTCGCGAGATATGGGAGTTTGAAGCTAAGAAATGGTTGAGAAGGCAACAAATTTTTCGCACTTCTGCTGCTCCAAACGCTTATCCAGAATGGCCTTGGGAAGAAATTCACATACCGTTGTAATCGGGCGAGATTCTACTTTTAGATGCAAGAGGAATTTTTGGGTTTCGTCAATCCGTTCGCGAGCGATGGGAGTTTGAAGCTAAGAATTGGTGGAGTAGGCAAAAAATTTTGCGCACTTCTGCTGCTCCAAACGCTTAACCAGAATGGCCTAGGGAAAAAATACACATACCGTTGTAATCGGGCGAGTATCTACTTTCAGATGCAAGAGGAATTTTTGGGCTTGTTCAATCCGTTCGCGAGATATGGGCGTTTGAAGCTAAGAAATGGTTGAGAAGGCAACAAGTTTCTCGCAATTCTGATGCTCCAAACGATTAAGCAGAATGGCCTGGGGAAAAAATACACATACCGTTGTAATCGGGCTAGTTTCTACTTTCAGACGCAGCAGGAATTTTTGGGCTTGGTCAATCCGTTCGCGAGATATGGGAGTTTGAAGCTAAGAAATGGTTGAGAAGACAACAAATTTTGCCCACTTCTGCTGCTCCAAACGCTTAACCAGACTGGCCTAGGGAAAAAATACACATACCTTTGTAATCGGGCGAGTTTCTACTTTCAGACGCAACAGGAATTTTTGTGTTTCGTCAATCCGTTCACGAGATATGGGTGTTTGAAGCTAAGAAATGGTTGACAAGACAACAAATTTTGCGCAACTCTGCTTCCCCAAAAGCTTAACCAGAAGGGCCTAGGGAAGAAATACACATACCATTGTAATCGGGCGAGTTTCTACTTTCAGACGCAACAGGAATTTTTGGGTTTCGTCAATCCGTTCACGAGATGTGGGTGTTTGAAGCTAAGAAATGGTTGAGAAGACAACAAATTTTGCGCACCTCTGCTTCCCCAAAAGCTTAACCAGAAGGGCCTAGAAAAAAAATACTCATACCGTTGTAATCGGGTTAGTTTCTACTTTCAGACGCAGCAGGAATTTCTGGGCTTGGTCAATCCGTTCGCGAGATATGGGAGTTTGAAGCTAAGAAATGGTTGAGAAGACAACAAATTTTGCCCACTTCTGCTGCTCCAAACGCTTAACCAGACTGGCCTAGGGAAAAAATACACATACCTTTGTAATCGGGCGAGTTTCTACTTTCAGACGCAACAGGAATTTTTGGGTTTCGTCAATCCGTTCACGAGATATGGGTGTTTGAAGCTAAGAAATGGTTGAGACGACAACAAATTTTGCGCAACTCTGCTTCCCCAAAATCTTAACCAGAAGGGCCTAGGGAAGAAATACACATACCGTTGTAATCTGGCGAGATTCTACTTTTAGATGCAAGAGGAATTTTTGGGTTTCGTCAATCCGTTCACGAGATATGGGTGTTTGAAGCTAAGAAATGGTTGAGAAGGCCACAAATTTTTCGTACTTCTGCTGCTCCAAACGCTTAACCAGAATGGCCTAGAAGAAAAATACACATACCGTTGTAATCGGGATAGTTTCCACTTTCAGACGCAGCAGGAATTTCTGGGCTTGGTCAAACCGTTCGCGAGATATGGGAGTTTGAAGCTAAGAAATGGTTGAGAAGGCAACAATTTTTTCGCATTTCTGCTGCTCCAAACGCTTATCCAGAATGGCCTTGGGAAGAAATTCACATACCGTTGTAATCTGGCGAGATTCTACTTTTAGATGCAAGAGGAATTTTTGGGTTTCGTCAATCCGTTCACGAGATATGGGTGTTTGAAGCTAAGAAATGGTTGAGAAGACAACAAATTTTGCGCACCTCTGCTTCCCCAAAAGCTTAACCAGAAGGGCCTAGGGAAGAAATACACATACCGTTGTAATCAGGCGAGTATCTACTTTCAGATGCTAGAGGAATTTTTGGGCTTGGTCAATTCGTTCGCGAGATATGGGCGTTTGAAGCTAAGAAATGGTTGAGAAGGCAACAAGTTTCTCGCAATTCTGATGCTCCAAACGATTAAGCAGAATGGCCTGGGGAAAAAATACACATACCGTTGTAATCGGGCTAGTTTCTACTTTCAGACGCAGCCGGAATTTTTGGGCTTGGTCAATCCGTTCGCGAGATATGGGAGTTTGAAGCTAAGAAATGGTTGAGAAGACAACAAATTTTGACCACTTCTGCTGCTCCAAACGCTTAACCAGACTGGCCTAGGGAGAAAATACACATACCTTTGTAATCGGGCGAGTTTCTACTTTCAGACGCAACAGGAATTTTTGGGTTTCGTCAATCCGTTCACGAGATATGGGTGTTTGAAGCTAAGAAATGTTTGAGAAGACAACAAATTTTGCGCACCTCTGCTTCCCCAAAAGCTTAACCAGAAGGGCCTAGAAAAAAAATACACATACCGTTGTAATCGGGTTAGTTTCTACTTTCAGACGCAGCAGGAATTTCTGGGCTTGGTCAATCCGTTCGCGAGATATGGGACTTTGAAGCTAAGAAATGGTTGAGAAGGCAACAAATTTTTCGCACTTCTGCTACTCCAAACGCTTAACCAGAATGTCCTAGGGGAAAAATACACATACCGTTGTAATCGGGCGAGTTTCTACTTTTAGATGCAAGAGGAATTTTTGGGCGTGGTCAATCCGTTCGCGAGATATGGGAGTTTGAAGCTAAGAAATGGTTGAGAAGGCCACAAATTTTTCGCACTTCTGCTGCTCCAAACGCTTAACCAGAATGGCCTAGGGGAAAAATACACATACCGTTGTAATCGGGCGAGTTTCTACTTTTAGATGCAAGAGGAATTTTTGGGTTTCGTCAATCCGTTCGCGAGACATGGGAGTTTGAAGCTAAGAATTGGTGGAGATGGCAAAAAATTTTTCGCACTTCTGCTGCTCCAAACGCTTAACCAGAATGTCCTAGGGAAAAAATACACGTACCGTTGTAATCGGGCGAGTATCTACTTTCAGATGCAAGAGGAATTTTTGGGCTTGGTCAATCCGTTCGCGAGATATGGGAGTTTGAAGCTAAGAAATGGTTGAGAAGGCAACAAATTTTTCGCACTTCTGCTGCTCCAAACGCTTAACCAGAATGGCCTAGAGGAAAAATACACATACCGTTGTAATCGGGCTAGTTTCTACTTTTAGATGCAAGAGGGATTTTTGGGCTTGGTCAATCCGTTCGCGAGATATGGGAGTTTGAAGCTAAGAAATGGTTGTAAAGGCAACAAATTTTTCGCACTTCTGCTGCTCCAAACGCTTATCCAGAATGGCCTTGGGAAGAAATTCACATACCGTTGTAATCGGGCGAGATTCTACTTTTAGATGCAAGAGGAATTTTTGGGTTTCGTCAATCCGTTCGCGAGCGATGGGAGTTTGAAGCTAAGAATTGGTGGAGTAGGCAAAAAATTTTGCGCACTTCTGCTGCTCCAAACGCTTAACCAGAATGGCCTAGGGAAAAAATACACATACCGTTGTAATCGGGCGAGTATCTACTTTCAGATGCAAGAGGAATTTTTGGGCTTGTTCAATCCGTTCGCGAGATATGGGCGTTTGAAGCTAAGAAATGGTTGAGAAGGCAACAAGTTTCTCGCAATTCTGATGCTCCAAACGATTAAGCAGAATGGCCTGGGGAAAAAATACACATACCGTTGTAATCGGGCTAGTTTCTACTTTCAGACGCAGCAGGAATTTTTGGGCTTGGTCAATCCGTTCGCGAGATATGGGAGTTTGAAGCTAAGAAATGGTTGAGAAGACAACAAATTTTGCCCACTTCTGCTGCTCCAAACGCTTAACCAGACTGGCCTAGGGAAAAAATACACATACCTTTGTAATCGGGCGAGTTTCTACTTTCAGACGCAACAGGAATTCTTGTGTTTCGTCAATCCGTTCACGAGATATGGGTGTTTGAAGCTAAGAAATGGTTGACAAGACAACAAATTTTGCGCAACTCTGCTTCCCCAAAAGCTTAACCAGAAGGGCCTAGGGAAGAAATACACATACCATTGTAATCGGGCGAGTTTCTACTTTCAGACGCAACAGGAATTTTTGGGTTTCGTCAATCCGTTCACGAGATGTGGGTGTTTGAAGCTAAGAAATGGTTGAGAAGACAACAAATTTTGCGCACCTCTGCTTCCCCAAAAGCTTAACCAGAAGGGCCTAGAAAAAAAATACTCATACCGTTGTAATCGGGTTAGTTTCTACTTTCAGACGCAGCAGGAATTTCTGGGCTTGGTCAATCCGTTCGCGAGATATGGGAGTTTGAAGCTAAGAAATGGTTGAGAAGACAACAAATTTTGCCCACTTCTGCTGCTCCAAACGCTTAACCAGACTGGCCTAGGGAAAAAATACACATACCTTTGTAATCGGGCGAGTTTCTACTTTCAGACGCAACAGGAATTTTTGGGTTTCGTCAATCCGTTCACGAGATATGGGTGTTTGAAGCTAAGAAATGGTTGAGACGACAACAAATTTTGCGCAACTCTGCTTCCCCAAAATCTTAACCAGATGGGCCTAGGGAAGAAATACACATACCGTTGTAATCGGGCGCGTTTCTACTTTCAGACGCAGCAGGAATTTTTGGGTTTGGTCAATCCGTTCGCGAGATATGGGAGTTTGAAGCTAAGAAATGGTTGAGAATGCAACAATTTTTTCGCACTTCTGTTGCTCCAAACGCTTAACCAGAATGGCCTAGGGAAAAAATACACATACCGTTGTAATCGGGCGAGTATCTACTTTCAGATGCAAGAGGAATTTTTGGGCTTGGTCAATCCGTTCGCGAGATATGGGAGGTTGAAGCCAAGAAATGGTTGAGAAGGCAACAAATTTTTCGCACTTCTGCTGCTCCAAACGCTTATCCAGAATGGCCTAGGGGAAAAATACACATACCGTTGAAATCGGGCGAGTATCTACTTTCAGATGCAAGCGTAATTTTTGGGCTTGGTCAATCCGTTCGCGAGATATGGGCGTTTGAAGCTCAGAAATGGTAGAGAAGGCAACAAGTTTCTCGCAATTCTGATGCTCCAAACGATTAACCAGAATGGCCTAGGGAAAAAATACACATACCATTGTAATCGGGCTAGTTTCTACTTTCAGACGCAGCAGGAATTTGTTGGGCCTGGTCAAACCGATCGCGAGATATGGGAGTTTGGAGCTAAGAAATGGTTGAGAAGACAACAAATTTTGGCCCCTCTGCTGCTCCAAACGCTTAACCAGAATGGCCTATAGAAAAAATACACATACCGTTGTAATCGGGCTAGTTTCTACTTTTAGATGCAAGAGGAATTTTTGGGCTTGGTCAATCCGTTCGCGAGATATGGGAGTTTGAAGCTAAGAAATGGTTGAGAAGGAAACAAATTATTCGCAATGCTGCTGCTCCAAACGCTTAACCAGAATGGCCTAGAAAAAAAATACACATACCCTTGTAATCGGGTTAGTTTCTACTTTCAGACGCAGCAGGAATTTCTGGGCTTGGTCAAACCGTTCGCGAGATATGGGAGTTTGAAGCTAAGAAATGCTTGAGAAGGCAACAAATTTTTCGCACTTCTGCTGCTCCAAACGCTTAACCAGAATGGTCTAGGGGAAAAATACACATACCGTTGTAATCGGGCGAGTATCTACTTTCAGATGCAAGAGGAATTTTTGGGCTTGGTCAATCCGTTCGCGAGATATGGGAGTTTGAAGCTAAGAAATGGTTGAGAATGCAACAAATTATTCGCAATTCTGCTGCTCCAAACGCTTAACCAGAATGGCCTAGAAAAAAAATACACATACCGTTGTAATCGGGATAGTTTCTACTTTCAGACGCAGCAGGAATTTCTGGGCTTGGTCAAACCGGTCGCGAGATATGGGAGTTTGAAGCTAAGAAATGGTTGAGAAGGCAACAAATTTTTTGCACTTCTGCTGCTCCAAACGCTTAACCAGAATGGCCTAGAGAAAAACTTCACATACCGTTGAAATCGGGCTAGTTTCTACTTTTAGATGCAAGAGGAATTTTTGGGCTTGGTCTATCCGTTCGCGAGATATGCGCGTTTGAAGCTAAGAAATGGTTGAGAAGGCAAAAAATTTTGCGCACTCCTGCTGCTCCAAACGCTTAACAAGAATGGCCTAGGGAAAAAATACACATACCGTTGTAATCGGGCGAGTTCCTACTTTCAGACGCAGCAGGAATTTCTGGGCTTGGTCAAACCGTTCGCGAGATATGGGAGTTTGAAGCTAAGAAATGATTGAGAAGGCAACAAATTTTTCGCACTTCTGCTCCTCCAAACGCTTAACCAGAATGGCCTAGGGAAAAAATACATATACCGTTGTAATCGGGTTAGTTTCTACTTTCAGACGCAGCAGGAATTTTTGGGCTTGGTCAATCCGTTCGCGAGATATGGGAGTTTGAAGCTAAGAAATGGTTGAGAATGCAACAAATTATTCGCAATTCTGCTGCTCCAAACGCTTAACCAGAATGGCCTAGAAAAAAAATACACATACCGTTGTAATCGGGCTAGTTTCTACTTTTAGGTGCAAGAGGAATTTTTGGGCTTGGTCAATCCGTTCGCGAGATATGGGAGTTTGAAGCTAAGAAATGGTTGAGAAGGCAACAAATTTTTCGCACTTCTGCTGCTCCAAACGCTTATCCAGAATGGCCTTGGGAAGAAATACACATACCGTTGTAATCGGGCGAGGTTCTACTTTTAGATGCAAGAGGAATTTTTGGGTTTCGTCAATCCGTTCGCGAGCGATGGGAGTTTGAAGCTAAGAATTGGTGGAGAAGGCAAAAAATTTTGCGCACTTCTGCTGCTCCAAACGCTTAACCAGAATGGCTTAGAGAAAAAATACACATACCGTTGTAATCGGGCTAGTTTCTACTTTTAGATGCAAGAGGAATTTTTGGGCTTGGTCAATCCGTTCGCGAGATATGGGAGTTTGAAGCTAAGAAATGGTTGAGAAGCCAACAAATTATTCGCAATTCTGCTGCTCCAAACGCTTAACCAGAATGGCCTAGAAAAAAAAAAACATACCGTTGTAATCGGGTTAGTTTCTACCTTCAGACCCAGCAGGAATTTCTGGGCTTGGTCAATCCGTTCGCGAGATATGGGAGTTTGAAGCTAAGGAATGGTTGAGAAGGCCACAAATTTTTCGCACTTCTGCTGCTCCAATCGCTTAACCAGAATGGCCTAGGGGAAAAATACACATACCGTTGTAATCGGGCGAGTATCTACTTTCAGATGCAAGAGGAATTTTTGGGCTTGGTCAATCCGTTCGCGAGATATGGGAGTTTGAAGCTAAGAAATGGTTGAGAAGGCAACAAATTATTCGCAATTCTGCTGCTCCAAACGCTTAACCAGAATGGCCTAGAAAAAAAACACACATACCGTTGTAATCGGGTTAGTTTCTACTTTCAGACGCAGCAGGAATTTCTGGGCTTGGTCAAACCGTTCGCGAGATATGGGAGTTTGAAGCTAAGAAATGGTTGAGAAGGCAACAAATTTTTCGCACTTCTGCTGCTCCAAACGCTTAACCAGAATGGCCTAGAGAAAAAATACACATACCGTTGTAATCGGGCTAGTTTCTACTTTTAGATGCAAGAGGAATTTTTGGGCTTGGTCAATCCGTTCGCGAGATATGGGAGTTTGAAGCTAAGAAATGCTTGAGAAGGCAACAAATTTTTCGCTCTTCTGCTGCTCCAAACGCTTAACCAGGACGGCCTAGGGAAAAAATACACATACCGTTGTAATCGGGCTAGTTTCTACTTTTAGATGCAAGAGGAATTTTTGGGCGTGGTCAATCCGTTCGCGAGATATGGGAGTTTGAAGCTAAGAAATGGTTGAGAAGGCCACAAATTTTTCGCACTTCTGCTGCTCCAAACGCTTAACCAGAATAGCCTAGGGGAAAAATGCACATACTGTTGTAATCGGGCGAGTTTCTACTTTTAGATGCAAGAGGAATTTTTGGGTTTCGTCAATCCGTTCGCGTGACATGGGAGTTTGAAGCTAAGAATTGGTGGAGAAGGCAAAAAATTTTGCGCACTTCTGCTGCTCCAAACGATTAACCAGGATGGCCTAGGGAAAAAATACATATACCATTGTAATCGGGCTAGTTTCTACTTTCAGACGCAGCAGGAATTTGTTGGGCCTGGTCAAACCGTTCGCGAGATATGGGAGTTTGGAGCTAAGAAATGGTTGAGAAGACAACAAATTTTGCGCACTTCTGCTGCTCCAAACGCTTAACCAGAATGGCCTAGAGAAAAAATACACATACCGTTGTAATCGGGCTAGTTTCTACTTTTAGATGCAAGAGGAATTTTTGGGCTTGGTCTATCCGTTCGCGAGATATGCGCGTTTGAAGCTAAGAAATGGTTGAGGAGGCAACAAATTTTGCGCACTCCTGCTGCTCCAAACGCTTAACAAGAATGGCCTAGGGAAAAAATACACATACCGTTGTAATCGGGCGAGTTTCTACTTTCAGACGCAGCAGGAATTTCTGGGCTTGGTCAAACCGTTCGCGAGATATGGGAGTTTGAAGCTAAGAAATGATTGAGAAGGCAACAAATTTTTCGCACTTCTGCTCCTCCAAACGCTTAACCAGATTGGCCTAGGGAAAAAATACATATACCGTTGTAATCGGGCGAGTATCTACTTTCAGATGCAAGAGGAATTTTTGGGCTTGGTCAATCCGTTCGCGAGATATGGGAGTTTGAAGCTAAGAAATGGTTGAGAAGGAAACAAATTATTCGCAATGCTGCTGCTCCAAACGCTTAACCAGAATGGCCTAGAAAAAAAATACACATACCCTTGTAATCGGGTTAGTTTCTACTTTCAGACGCAGCAGGAATTTCTGGGCTTGGTCAAACCGTTCGCGAGATATGGGAGTTTGAAGCTAAGAAATGCTTGAGAAGGCAACAAATTTTTCGCACTTCTGCTGCTCCAAACGCTTAACCAGAATGGTCTAGGGGAAAAATACACATACCGTTGTAATCGGGGAGTATCTACTTTCAGATGCAAGAGGAATTTTTGGGCTTGGTCAATCCGTTCGCGAGATATGGGAGTTTGAAGCTAAGAAATGGTTGAGAATGCAACAAATTATTCGCAATTCTGCTGCTCCAAACGCTTAACCAGAATGGCCTAGAAAAAAAATACACATACCGTTGTAATCGGGTTAGTTTCTACTTTCAGACGCAGCAGGAATTTCTGGGCTTGGTCAAACCGGTCGCGAGATATGGGAGTTTGAAGCTAAGAAATGGTTGAGAAGGCAACAAATTTTTTGCACTTCTGCTGCTCCAAACGCTTAACCAGAATGGCCTAGAGAAAAAATACACATACCGTTGTAATCGGGCGAGTATCTACTTTCAGATGCAAGAGGAATTTTTGGGCTTGGTCAATCCGTTCGTGAGATATGGGCGATTGAAGCTAAGAAATGGTTGGGAAGACAACAAGTTTCTCGCAATTCTGATGCTCCAAACGATTAACCAGAATGGCCTAGGGAAAAAATACACATACCATTGTAATCGGGCTAGTTTCTACTTTCAGACGCAGCAGGAATTTGTTGGGCCTGGTCAAACCGTTCGCGAGATATGGGAGTTTGGAGCTAAGAAATGGTTGAGAAGACAACAAATTTTGCGCACTTCTGCTGCTCCAAACGCTTAACCAGAATGGCCTAGAGAAAAAATTCACATACCGTTGTAATCGGGCTAGTTTCTACTTTTAGATGCAAGAGGAATTTTTGGGCTTGGTCTATCCGTTCGCGAGATATGCGCGTTTGAAGCTAAGAAATGGTTGAGAAGGCAAAAAATTTTGCGCACTCCTGCTGCTCCAAACGCTTAACAAGAATGGCCTAGGGAAAAAATACACATACCGTTGTAATCGGGCGAGTTTCTACTTTCAGACGCAGCAGGAATTTCTGGGCTTGGTCAAACCGTTCGCGAGATATGGGAGTTTGAAGCTAAGAAATGATTGAGAAGGCAACAAATTTTTCGCACTTCTGCTCCTCCAAACGCTTAACCAGAATGGCCTAGGGAAAAAATACATATACCGTTGTAATCGGGTTAGTTTCTACTTTCAGACGCAGCAGGAATTTTTGGGCTTGGTCAATCCGTTCGCGAGATATGGGAGTTTGAAGCTAAGAAATGGTTGAGAATGGAACAAATTATTCGCAATTCTGCTGCTCCAAACGCTTAACCAGAATGGCCTAGAAAAAAAATACACATACCGTTGTAATCGGGCTAGTTTCTACTTTTAGGTGCAAGAGGAATTTTTGGGCTTGGTCAATCCGTTCGCGAGATATGGGAGTTTGAAGCTAAGAAATGGTTGAGAAGGCAACAAATTTTTCGCACTTCTGCTGCTCCAAACGCTTATCCAGAATGGCCTTGGGAAGAAATACACATACCGTTGTAATCGGGCGAGGTTCTACTTTTAGATGCAAGAGGAATTTTTGGGTTTCGTCAATCCGTTCGCGAGCGATGGGAGTTTGAAGCTAAGAATTGGTGGAGAAGGCAAAAAATTTTGCGCACTTCTGCTGCTCCAAACGCTTAACCAGAATGGCTTAGAGAAAAAATACACATACCGTTGTAATCGGGCTAGTTTCTACTTTTAGATGCAAGAGGAATTTTTGGGCTTGGTCAATCCGTTCGCGAGATATGGGAGTTTGAAGCTAAGAAATGGTTGAGAAGCCAACAAATTATTCGCAATTCTGCTGCTCCAAACGCTTAACCAGAATGGCCTTGAAAAAAAAAAACATACCGTTGTAATCGGGTTAGTTTCTACTTTCAGACCCAGCAGGAATTTCTGGGCTTGGTCAATCCGTTCGCGAGATATGGGAGTTTGAAGCTAAGGAATGGTTGAGAAGGCCACAAATTTTTCGCACTTCTGCTGCTCCAATCGCTTAACCAGAATGGCCTAGGGGAAAAATACACATACCGTTGTAATCGGGCGAGTATCTACTTTCAGATGCAAGAGGAATTTTTGGGCTTGGTCAATCCGTTCGCGAGATATGGGAGTTTGAAGCTAAGAAATGGTTGAGAAGGCAACAAATTATTCGCAATTCTGCTGCTCCAAACGCTTAACCAGAATGGCCTAGAAAAAAAACACACATACCGTTGTAATCGGGTTAGTTTCTACTTTCAGACGCAGCAGGAATTTCTGGGCTTGGTCAAACCGTTCGCGAGATATGGGAGTTTGAAGCTAAGAAATGGTTGAGAAGGCAACAAATTTTTCGCACTTCTGCTGCTCCAAACGCTTAACCAGAATGGCCTAGAGAAAAAATACACATACCGTTGTAATCGGGCTAGTTTCTACTTTTAGATGCAAGAGGAATTTTTGGCTTGGTCAATCCGTTCGCGAGATATGGGAGTTTGAAGCTAAGAAATGCTTGAGAAGGCAACAAATTTTTCGCTTTTCTGCTGCTCCAAACGCTTAACCAGGACGGCCTAGGGAAAAAATACACATACCGTTGTAATCGGGCTAGTTTCTACTTTTAGATGCAAGAGGAATTTTTGGGCGTGGTCAATCCGTTCGCGAGATATGGGAGTTTGAAGCTAAGAAATGGTTGAGAAGGCCACAAATTTTTCGCACTTCTGCTGCTCCAAACGCTTAACCAGAATAGCCTAGGGGAAAAATACACATACTGTTGTAATCGGGCGAGTTTCTACTTTTAGATGCAAGAGGAATTTTTGGGTTTCGTCAATCCGTTCGCGTGACATGGGAGTTTGAAGCTAAGAATTGGTGGAGAAGGCAAAAAATTTTGCGCACTTCTGCTGCTCCAAACGATTAACCAGGATGGCCTAGGGAAAAAATACATATACCATTGTAATCGGGCTAGTTTCTACTTTCAGACGCAGCAGGAATTTGTTGGGCCTGGTCAAACCGTTCGCGAGATATGGGAGTTTGGAGCTAAGAAATGGTTGAGAAGACAACAAATTTTGCGCACTTCTGCTGCTCCAAACGCTTAACCAGAATGGCCTAGAGAAAAAATACACATACCGTTGTAATCGGGCTAGTTTCTACTTTTAGATGCAAGAGGAATTTTTGGGCTTGGTCTATCCGTTCGCGAGATATGCGCGTTTGAAGCTAAGAAATGGTTGAGAAGGCAACAAGTTTTTCGCACTTCTGTTGCTCCAAACGCTTAACCAGAATGGCCTAGGGAAAAACTACACATACCATTGTAATCGGGCTAGTTTCTACTTTCAGACGCAGCAGGAATTTGTTGGGCCTGGTCAAACCGTTCGCGAGATATGGGAGTTTGAAGCTAAGGAATGGTTGAGAATGCAACAAATTATTCGCAATTCTGCTGCTCCAAACGCTTAACCAGAATGGCCTAGAAAAAAAATACACATACCGTTGTAATCGGGTTAGTTTCTACTTTCAGACGCAGCAGGAATTTCTGGGCTTGGTCAAACCGGTCGCGAGATATGGGAGTTTGAAGCTAAGAAATGGTTGAGAAGGCAACAAATTTTTTGCACTTCTGCTGCTCCAAACGCTTAACCAGAATGGCCTAGAGAAAAAATACACATACCGTTGTAATCGGGCGAGTATCTACTTTCAGATGCAAGAGGAATTTTTGGGCTTGGTCAATCCGTTCGTGAGATATGGGCGATTGAAGCTAAGAAATGGTTGGGAAGACAACAAGTTTCTCGCAATTCTGATGCTCCAAACGATTAACCAGAATGGCCTAGGGAAAAAATACACATACCATTGTAATCGGGCTAGTTTCTACTTTCAGACGCAGCAGGAATTTGTTGGGCCTGGTCAAACCGTTCGCGAGATATGGGAGTTTGGAGCTAAGAAATGGTTGAGAAGACAACAAATTTTGCGCACTTCTGCTGCTCCAAACGCTTAACCAGAATGGCCTAGAGAAAAAATTCACATACCGTTGTAATCGGGCTAGTTTCTACTTTTAGATGCAAGAGGAATTTTTGGGCTTGGTCTATCCGTTCGCGAGATATGCGCGTTTGAAGCTAAGAAATGGTTGAGAAGGCAAAAAATTTTGCGCAATCCTGCTGCTCCAAACGCTTAACAAGAATGGCCTAGGGAAAAAATACACATACCGTTGTAATCGGGCGAGTTTCTACTTTCAGACGCAGCAGGAATTTCTGGGCTTGGTCAAACCGTTCGCGAGATATGGGAGTTTGAAGCTAAGAAATGGTTGAGAAGGCAACAAATTTTTCGCACTTCTGCTGCTCCAAACGCTTAACCAGAATGGCCTAGAGAAAAAATACACATACCGTTGTAATCGGGCTAGTTTCTACTTTTAGATGCAAGAGGAATTTTTGGGCTTGGTCAATCCGTTCGCGAGATATGGGAGTTTGAAGCTAAGAAATGCTTGAGAAGGCAACAAATTTTTCGCTCTTCTGCTGCTCCAAACGCTTAACCAGGACGGCCTAGGGAAAAAATACACATACCGTTGTAATCGGGCTAGTTTCTACTTTTAGATGCAAGAGGAATTTTTGGGCGTGGTCAATCCGTTCGCGAGATATGGGAGTTTGAAGCTAAGAAATGGTTGAGAAGGCCACAAATTTTTCGCACTTCTGCTGCTCCAAACGCTTAACCAGAATAGCCTAGGGGAAAAATACACATACTGTTGTAATCGGGCGAGTTTCTACTTTTAGATGCAAGAGGAATTTTTGGGTTTCGTCAATCCGTTCGCGTGACATGGGAGTTTGAAGCTAAGAATTGGTGGAGAAGGCAAAAAATTTTGCGCACTTCTGCTGCTCCAAACGATTAACCAGGATGGCCTAGGGAAAAAATACATATACCATTGTAATCGGGCTAGTTTCTACTTTCAGACGCAGCAGGAATTTGTTGGGCCTGGTCAAACCGTTCGCGAGATATGGGAGTTTGGAGCTAAGAAATGCTTGAGAAGGCAACAAATTTTTCGCTCTTCTGCTGCTCCAAACGCTTAACCAGGACGGCCTAGGGAAAAAATACACATACCGTTGTAATCGGGCTAGTTTCTACTTTTAGATGCAAGAGGAATTTTTGGGCTTGGTCTATCCGTTCGCGAGATATGCGCGTTTGAAGCTAAGAAATGGTTGAGAAGGCAACAAATTTTGCGCACTCCTGCTGCTCCAAACGCTTAACAAGAATGGCCTAGGGAAAAAATACACATACCGTTGTAATCGGGCGAGTTTCTACTTTCAGACGCAGCAGGAATTTCTGGGCTTGGTCAAACCGTTCGCGAGATATGGGAGTTTGAAGCTAAGAAATGATTGAGAAGGCAACAAATTTTTCGCACTTCTGCTCCTCCAAACGCTTAACCAGATTGGCCTAGGGAAAAAATACATATACCGTTGTAATCGGGCGAGTATCTACTTTCAGATGCAAGAGGAATTTTTGGGCTTGGTCAATCCGTTCGCGAGATATGGGAGTTTGAAGCTAAGAAATGGTTGAGAAGGAAACAAATTATTCGCAATGCTGCTGCTCCAAACGCTTAACCAGAATGGCCTAGAAAAAAAATACACATACCCTTGTAATCGGGTTAGTTTCTACTTTCAGACGCAGCAGGAATTTCTGGGCTTGGTCAAACCGTTCGCGAGATATGGGAGTTTGAAGCTAAGAAATGCTTGAGAAGGCAACAAATTTTTCGCACTTCTGCTGCTCCAAACGCTTAACCAGAATGGTCTAGGGGAAAAATACACATACCGTTGTAATCGGGGAGTATCTACTTTCAGATGCAAGAGGAATTTTTGGGCTTGGTCAATCCGTTCGCGAGATATGGGAGTTTGAAGCTAAGAAATGGTTGAGAATGCAACAAATTATTCGCAATTCTGCTGCTCCAAACGCTTAACCAGAATGGCCTAGAAAAAAAATACACATACCGTTGTAATCGGGTTAGTTTCTACTTTCAGACGCAGCAGGAATTTCTGGGCTTGGTCAAACCGGTCGCGAGATATGGGAGTTTGAAGCTAAGAAATGGTTGAGAAGGCAACAAATTTTTTGCACTTCTGCTGCTCCAAACGCTTAACCAGAATGGCCTAGAGAAAAAATACACATACCGTTGTAATCGGGCGAGTATCTACTTTCAGATGCAAGAGGAATTTTTGGGCTTGGTCAATCCGTTCGTGAGATATGGGCGATTGAAGCTAAGAAATGGTTGGGAAGACAACAAGTTTCTCGCAATTCTGATGCTCCAAACGATTAACCAGAATGGCCTAGGGAAAAAATACACATACCATTGTAATCGGGCTAGTTTCTACTTTCAGACGCAGCAGGAATTTGTTGGGCCTGGTCAAACCGTTCGCGAGATATGGGAGTTTGGAGCTAAGAAATGGTTGAGAAGACAACAAATTTTGCGCACTTCTGCTGCTCCAAACGCTTAACCAGAATGGCCTAGAGAAAAAATTCACATACCGTTGTAATCGGGCTAGTTTCTACTTTTAGATGCAAGAGGAATTTTTGGGCTTGGTCTATCCGTTCGCGAGATATGCGCGTTTGAAGCTAAGAAATGGTTGAGAAGGCAAAAAATTTTGCGCACTCCTGCTGCTCCAAACGCTTAACAAGAATGGCCTAGGGAAAAAATACACATACCGTTGTAATCGGGCGAGTTTCTACTTTCAGACGCAGCAGGAATTTCTGGGCTTGGTCAAACCGTTCGCGAGATATGGGAGTTTGAAGCTAAGAAATGATTGAGAAGGCAACAAATTTTTCGCACTTCTGCTCCTCCAAACGCTTAACCAGAATGGCCTAGGGAAAAAATACATATACCGTTGTAATCGGGTTAGTTTCTACTTTCAGACGCAGCAGGTATTTTTGGGCTTGGTCAATCCGTTCGCGAGATATGGGAGTTTGAAGCTAAGAAATGGTTGAGAATGGAACAAATTATTCGCAATTCTGCTGCTCCAAACGCTTAACCAGAATGGCCTAGAAAAAAAATACACATACCGTTGTAATCGGGCTAGTTTCTACTTTTAGGTGCAAGAGGAATTTTTGGGCTTGGTCAATCCGTTCGCGAGATATGGGAGTTTGAAGCTAAGAAATGGTTGAGAAGGCAACAAATTTTTCGCACTTCTGCTGCTCCAAACGCTTATCCAGAATGGCCTTGGGAAGAAATACACATACCGTTGTAATCGGGCGAGGTTCTACTTTTAGATGCAAGAGGAATTTTTGGGTTTCGTCAATCCGTTCGCGAGCGATGGGAGTTTGAAGCTAAGAATTGGTGGAGAAGGCAAAAAATTTTGCGCACTTCTGCTGCTCCAAACGCTTAACCAGAATGGCTTAGAGAAAAAATACACATACCGTTGTAATCGGGCTAGTTTCTACTTTTAGATGCAAGAGGAATTTTTGGGCTTGGTCAATCCGTTCGCGAGATATGGGAGTTTGAAGCTAAGAAATGGTTGAGAAGCCAACAAATTATTCGCAATTCTGCTGCTCCAAACGCTTAACCAGAATGGCCTTGAAAAAAAAAAACATACCGTTGTAATCGGGTTAGTTTCTACTTTCAGACCCAGCAGGAATTTCTGGGCTTGGTCAATCCGTTCGCGAGATATGGGAGTTTGAAGCTAAGGAATGGTTGAGAAGGCCACAAATTTTTCGCACTTCTGCTGCTCCAATCGCTTAACCAGAATGGCCTAGGGGAAAAATACACATACCGTTGTAATCGGGCGAGTATCTACTTTCAGATGCAAGAGGAATTTTTGGGCTTGGTCAATCCGTTCGCGAGATATGGGAGTTTGAAGCTAAGAAATGGTTGAGAAGGCAACAAATTATTCGCAATTCTGCTGCTCCAAACGCTTAACCAGAATGGCCTAGAAAAAAAACACACATACCGTTGTAATCGGGTTAGTTTCTACTTTCAGACGCAGCAGGAATTTCTGGGCTTGGTCAAACCGTTCGCGAGATATGGGAGTTTGAAGCTAAGAAATGGTTGAGAAGGCAACAAATTTTTCGCACTTCTGCTGCTCCAAACGCTTAACCAGAATGGCCTAGAGAAAAAATACACATACCGTTGTAATCGGGCTAGTTTCTACTTTTAGATGCAAGAGGAATTTTTGGGCTTGGTCAATCCGTTCGCGAGATATGGGAGTTTGAAGCTAAGAAATGCTTGAGAAGGCAACAAATTTTTCGCTTTTCTGCTGCTCCAAACGCTTAACCAGGACGGCCTAGGGAAAAAATACACATACCGTTGTAATCGGGCTAGTTTCTACTTTTAGATGCAAGAGGAATTTTTGGGCGTGGTCAATCCGTTCGCGAGATATGGGAGTTTGAAGCTAAGAAATGGTTGAGAAGGCCACAAATTTTTCGCAATTCTGCTGCTCCAAACGCTTAACCAGAATAGCCTAGGGGAAAAATACACATACTGTTGTAATCGGGCGAGTTTCTACTTTTAGATGCAAGAGGAATTTTTGGGTTTCGTCAATCCGTTCGCGTGACATGGGAGTTTGAAGCTAAGAATTGGTGGAGAAGGCAAAAAATTTTGCGCACTTCTGCTGCTCCAAACGATTAACCAGGATGGCCTAGGGAAAAAATACATATACCATTGTAATCGGGCTAGTTTCTACTTTCAGACGCAGCAGGAATTTGTTGGGCCTGGTCAAACCGTTCGCGAGATATGGGAGTTTGGAGCTAAGAAATGGTTGAGAAGACAACAAATTTTGCGCACTTCTGCTGCTCCAAACGCTTAACCAGAATGGCCTAGAGAAAAAATACACATACCGTTGTAATCGGGCTAGTTTCTACTTTTAGATGCAAGAGGAATTTTTGGGCTTGGTCTATCCGTTCGCGAGATATGCGCGTTTGAAGCTAAGAAATGGTTGAGAAGGCAACAAGTTTTTCGCACTTCTGTTGCTCCAAACGCTTAACCAGAATGGCCTAGGGAAAAACTACACATACCATTGTAATCGGGCTAGTTTCTACTTTCAGACGCAGCAGGAATTTGTTGGGCCTGGTCAAACCGTTCGCGAGATATGGGAGTTTGAAGCTAAGAAATGGTTGAGAAGACAACAAAGTTTGCGCAATGCTGCTGCCCAAACGCTTAACCAGAATGGCCTAGGGAAAAAATACACATACCGTTGTAATCGGGCGAGAATCTACTTTCAGATGCAA
Source organism: Ptiloglossa arizonensis (assembly GCF_051014685.1). NCBI lineage: Eukaryota > Metazoa > Arthropoda > Insecta > Hymenoptera > Colletidae > Ptiloglossa > Ptiloglossa arizonensis. Next base: position 44,782 of record NW_027479349.1, read on the forward strand.
GAGAAATTTTTGGGCTTGATCAATCCCTTCGCGAGATATGGGAGTTTGAAGCTAAGGAATGGTTGAGATGGCAACAAATTTTTCGCAATTATGCAGCTCCAAACGCTTAACCAGAATGGCCTAGAAAAAAATATACACACCGTTGTAATCGGGCGAGTTCCTACATTCAGACTCAACCGGAATTTTTGGCTTTGGTCAATTCGTTCGCGAGACATGAGAGTTTGAAGCTAAGAAGTGGTTGAGAAGGCAACAAATTTTGCGCACTTCTGCTGCTCCAAACGCATAACCAGAATGGCCTAGGGAAAAAATACACATACCGTTGTAATCGGGGGAGAATCTACTTTAAGATGCAGCAGGAGTTTTTGGGTTTGGTCAATCCGTTCGCGAGAAATGGGAGTTTGAAGCTAAGAAATGGTTGAGAAAGCAACAAATTTTTCGCACTTCTGCTGCTCCAAACGCTTAACCAGAATGGCCTAGGGAAAAAATACACTTACCTTTGTAATCGGGCGAGTGTCTACTTTCAGACGCAGCAGGAATTTTTGGGCTTGGTCAAACCGTTCGCGAGATATGGGAGTTTGAAGCTAAGCAATGGTTGAGAAGGCAACAAATTTTTCGCAATTCTGCTGTTCCAAACGCTTAACCAGAATGGCCTAGGGAAAAACTACACATACCATTGTAATCGGGCGAGTTTCTACCTTCAGACGCAACAGGAATTTTTGTGTTTGGTCAATCCGTTCGCGAGATATGGGAGTTTGAAGCTAAGAAATGCTTGAGAAGGCAACAAATTTTTCGCACTTCTGCTGCTCCAAACGCTGAACCAAAATGACCTAGAGAAAAAATACACATACCGTTGTAATCGGGCGAGTATCTACTTTCAGATGCAAGAGTAATTTTTGCGTTTGGTTAATCCGTTCGCGAGATATGGGAGTTTGAAGCTAAGAAATGGTTGAGAAGGCAACAAATTTTTCGCAATTCTGCTGTTCCAAACGCTTAACCAGAATGGCCTAGGGAAAAAATACACATACCATTGTAATCGGGCTAGTTTCTACCTTCAGACGCAACAGGAATTTTTGGGTTTGGTCAATCCGTTCGCGAGATATGGGAGTTTGAAGCTAAGAAATGCTTGAGAAGGCAACAAATTTTTCGCACTTCTGCTGCTCCAAACGCTTAACCAAAATGACCTAGAGAAAAAATACACATACCGTTGTAATCGGGCGAGTATCTACTTTCAGATGCAAGAGTAATTTTTGCGTTTGGTTAATCCGTTCGCGAGATATGGGAGTTTGAAGCTAAGAAATGGTTGAGAAGGCAACAAATTTTTCGCAATTCTGCTGTTCCAAACGCTTAACCAGAATGGCCTAGGGAAAAAATACACATACCATTGTAATCGGGCTAGTTTCTACCTTCAGACGCAACAGGAATTTTTGGGTTTGGTCAATCCGTTCGCGAGATATGGGAGTTTGAAGCTAAGAAATGCTTCAGAAGGCAACAAATTTTTCGCACTTCTGCTGCTCCAAACGCTTAACCAAAATGACCTAGGGAAAAAATACACATACCGTTGTAATCGGGCGAGTATCTACTTTCAGATGCAAGAGTAATTTTTGGGTTTGGTTAATCCGTTCGCGAGATATGGGTGTTTGAAGCTAAGAAATGGTTGAGCAGACAACAAATTTTTCCCACTTCTGCTGCTCCGAACGCTTAACCAGAATGGCCTAGGGAAAAAAAAACATATACCGTTGTAATCGGGCGAGTTTCTACTTTCAGACGCAGCAGGAATTTCTGGGCTTGGTCAAACCGTTCGCGAGATATGGGAGTTTGAAGCTAAGAAATGATTGAGAAGGCAACAAATTTTTCGCACTTCTGCTCCTCCAAACGCTTAACCCGAATGGCCTAGGGAAAAAATACATATACCGTTGTAATCGGGCGAGTGTCTACTTTCAGATGCAGTAGGAATTTTTGGGTTTGGTTAATCCGTTCGCGAGATACGGGAGCTTCAAGCTAAGGAATGGTTGAGAAGACAACAACTTTTGCGCACTTCTGCTGCTCCAAACACTTAACCAGAATGTCCGAGGGAAAAAATACACATACCAATGTAATCGGGCGAGTATCTACTTTCAGATGCAAGAGGAATTTTTGGGCTTGGTCAATCCGTTCGCGAGATATGGGGGTTTGAAAGTAAGAAATGGTTGAGAAGGCAACAAATTTCTCGCAATTCTGCTGCTCCAAACGCTTAACCAGAATTGCCTAGGGAAAAAATACACATACCGTTGTAATCGGGCGAGTATCTACTTTCAGATGCAAGAGTAATTTTTGGGTTTGGTTAATCCGTTCGCGAGATATGGAAGTTTGAAGCTAAGAAATGGTTGAGATGAAAACAAATTTTGCGCACTTCTGCTGCTCCAAAGGCTTAACAAGAATGGCCAAGGGAAAAAATACACATACCGCTGCAATCTGGTGAGTTTCTACTTACAGATGCTGTAGGAATTTTTTGGTTTGTTTAATCCGTTCGCGAGATACGGGAGCTTAAAGCTAAGAAATGGTTGAGAAGGCAACAAATTTTTCGCAATTCTGCTGCTCCAAACGCTTAACCAGAATGGCCTAGGGAAAAAATACACATACCAATGTAATCGGGCGAGTATCTACTTTCAGACGCAGCAGGAATTATTGGGCTTGGTCAAACCGTGCGCGAGATATGGGAGTTTGAAGCTAAGAAATGGTTGACAAGACAACAAATTTTGCGCACTTCTGCTGCTCCAAACGCTTAACAAGAATGGCCTAGGGAAAAAATACATATACCGTTGTAATCGGGCGAGTTTCTACTTTTAGATGCAAGAGGAATTTTTGGGTTTCGTCAATCCGTTCGCGAGACATGGGAGTTTGAAGCTAAGAATTGGTGGAGAAGGCAAAAAATTTTGCGCACTTCTGCTGCTCCAAACGCTTAACCAGAATGGCCTAGGGAAAAAATACACATACCGTTGTAATCGGGCGAGTATCTACTTTCAGATGCAAGAGGAATCTTTGGGCTTGGTCAATCCGTTCGCGAGATATGGGAGTTTGAAGCTAAGAAATGGTTGAGAAGGCAACAAATTTTGCGCACTTCTGCTGCTCCAAACGCTTAACAAGAATGGCCTAGGGAAAAATTAACATACCGTTGTAATAGGGCGAGTTCCTACTTTCAGACGCAGCAGGAATTTTTGGGCATGGTCATACCGTTCGCGTGATATGGTAGTTTGAAGCTAAGAAATGGTTGAGAAGGCAACAAATTTTTCGCAATTCTGCTGCTCCAAACGCTTAACCAGAATGGCCTAGGGAAAAAATACACATAGCAATGTAATCGGGCGAGTATCTACTTTCAGACGCAGCAGGAATTTTTGGGCTTGGTCAAACCGTTCGCGAGATATGGGAGTTTGAAGCTAAGAAATGGTTGACAAGACAACAAATTTTGCGCACTTCTGCTGCTCCAAACGCTTAACAAGAATGGCCTAGGGAAAAAATACATATCCCGTTGTAATCGGGCGAGTTTCTACCTTTAGATGCAAGAGGAATTTTTGGGTTTCGTCAATCCGTTCGCGAGACATGGCAGTTTGAAGCTAAGAATTGGTGGGGAAGGCAAAAAATTTTGCGCACTTCTGCTGCTCCAAACGCTTAACCAGAATGGCCTAGGGAAAAAATACACATACCGTTGTAATCGGGCGAGTATCTACTTTCAGATGCAAGAGGAATTTTTGGGCTTGGTCAATCCGTTCGCGAGATATGGGCGTTTGAAGCTCAGAAATGGTTGAGAAGGCAACAAGTTTCTCGCAATTCTGATGCTCCAAACGATTAACCAGAATGGCCTAGGGAAAAAATACACATACCATTGTAATCGGGCTAGTTTCTACTTTCAGACGCAGCAGGAATTTGTTGGGCCTGGTCAAATCGTTCGCGAGATATGGGAGTTTGGAGCTAAGAAATGGTTGAGAAGACAACAAATTTTGCGCACTTCTGCTGCTCCAAACGCTTAACCAGAATGGCCTAGAGAAAAAATACACATACCGTTGTAATCGGGCTAGTTTCTACATTTAGATGCAAGAGGAATTTGTGGGCTTGGTCTATCCGTTCGCGAGATATGGGCGTTTGAAGCTAAGAAATGGTTGAGAATGCAACAAGTTTCTCGCAATTCTGATGCTCCTAACGATTAACCAGAATGGCCTAGGGAAAAAATACACATACCGTTGTAATCGGGCTAGTTTCTACTTTCAGACGCAGCAGGAATTTTTGGGCCTGGTCAAACCGTTCGCGAGATATGGGACCATGGAGCTAAGAAATGGTTGAGGAGACAACAAATTTTGCGCACTTCTGCTGCTCCAAACGCTTAACAAGAATGGCCTAGGGAAAAAATACACATACCGTTGTAATCGGGCGAGTATCTACTTTCAGATGCAAGAGTAATTTTTGGGTTTGGTAAAACCGTTCGCGAGATATGGGAGTTTGAAGCTAAGAAATGATTGAGAAGGCAACAAATTTTTCGCACTTCTGCTCCTCCAAACGCTTAACCAGAATGGCCTAGGGAAAAATACATATACCGTTGTAATCAGGTTAGTTTCTGCTTTCAGACGCAGCAGGAATTTTTGGGCTTGGTCAAACCGTTCGCGAGATATGGGAGTTTGAAGCTAAGAAATGGTTGACAAGACAACAAATTTTGCGCACTTCTGCTGCTCCAAACGCTTAACAAGAATGGCCTAGGGAAAAAACACACATACCGCTGCAATCGGGCGAGTTTCTACTTTCAGATGCAGTAGGAATTTTTGGGTTTGGTTAATCCGTTCGCGAGATACGGGAGCTTAAAGCTAAGAAATGGTTGAGAAGACAACAACTTTTGCGCACTTCTGCTGCTCCAAACACTTAACCAGAATGTCCGAGGGAAGAAATACACATGCCAATGTAATCGGGCGAGTATCTACTTTCAGATGGAAGAGGAATTTTTGGGCTTGGTCAATCCGTTCGCGAGATATGGGCGTTTGAAAGTAAGAAATGGTTGAGAAGGCAACAAATTTCTCGCAATTCTGCTGCTCCAAACGCTTAACCAGAATGGCCTAGGGAAAAAATACACATACCGTTGTAATCGGGCTAGTTTCTACTTTTAGATGCAAGAGGAATTTTTGGGCTTGGTCAATCCGTTCGCGAGATATGGGAGTTTGAAGCTAAGAAATGGTTGAGGAGGCAACAAATTTTTCGCATTTCTGCTGCTCCAAACGCTTAACAAGAATGGCCTAGGGAAAAAATACATATCCCGTTGTAATCGGGCGAGTTTCTACTTTTAGATGCAAGAGGAATTTTTGGGTTTCGTCAATCCGTTCGCGAGACATGGCAGTTTGAAGCTAAGAATTGGTGGAGAAGGCAAAAAATTTTGCGCACTTCTGCTGCTCCAAACGCTTAACCAGAATGGCCTAGGGAAAAAATACACATACCGTTGTAATCGGGCGAGTATCTACTTTCAGATGCAAGAGGAATTTTTGGGCTTGGTCAATCCGTTCGCGAGATATGGGCGTTTGAAGCTCAGAAATGGTTGAGAAGGCAACAAGTTTCTCGCAATTCTGATGCTCCAAACGATTAACCAGAATGGCCTAGGGAAAAAATACACATACCATTGTAATCGGACTAGTTTCTACTTTCAGACGCAGCAGGAATTTGTTGGGCCTGGTCAAACCGTTCGCGAGATATGGGAGTTTGGAGCTAAGAAATGGTTGAGAAGACAACAAATTTTGCGCACTTCTGCTGCTCCAAACGCTTAACCAGAATGGCCTAGAGAAAAAATACACATACCGTTGTAATCGGGCTAGTTTCTACTTTTAGATGCAAGAGGAATTTGTGGGCTTGGTCTATCCGTTCGCGAGATATGGGCGTTTGAAGCTAAGAAATGGTTGAGAATGCAACAAGTTTCTCGCAATTCTGATGCTCCTAACGATTAACCAGAATGGCCTAGGGAAAAAATACACATACCGTTGTAATCGGGCTAGTTTCTACTTTCAGTCGCAGCAGGAATTTTTGGGCCTGGTCAAACCGTTCGCGAGATATGGGACTTTGGAGCTAAGAAATGGTTGAGGAGACAACAAATTTTGCGCACTTCTGCTGCTCCAAACGCTTAACAAGAATGGCGTAGGGAAAAAATACACATACCGTTGTAATCGGGCGAGTATCTACTTTCAGATGCAAGAGTAATTATTGGGTTTGGTCAATCCGTTCGCGAGATATGGGCGTTTGAATGTAAGAAATGGTTGAGAAGGCAACAAATTTCTCGCAATTCTGCTGCTCCAAACGCTTAACCAGAATGGCCTAGGGAAAAAATACACATACCGTTGTAATCGGGCTAGTTTCTACTTTTAGATGCAAGATGAATTTTTGGGCTTGGTCAATCCGTTCTCGAGATATGGGCGTTTGAAGCTTAGAAATGGTTGAGAAGGAAACAAGTTTCTCGCAATTCTGCTGCTCCAAACGATTAACCAGAATGGCATAGGGAAAAAATACACATACCGTTGTAATCGGGCCAGTTCCTACTTTCAGACGCAGCAGGAATTTTTGGGCTTGTTCAAACCGTTCGCGAGATATGGGAGTTTGAAGTTAAGAAATGGTTGAGAAGAAAACAAATTTTGCGCACTTCTGCTGCTCCAAAGGCTTAACAAGAATGGCCAAGGGAAAAAATACACATACCGCTGCAATCTGGCGAGTTTCTACTTACAGATGCTGTAGGAATTTTTTGGTTTGGTTAATCCGTTCGCGAGATACGGGAGCTTAAAGCTAAGAAATGGTTGTGAAGACAACAACTTTTGCGCACTTCTGCTGCTCCAAACACTTAACCAGAATGTCCTAGGGAAAAAATACACACACCATTGTAATCGGGCGAGTATCTACTTTCAGACGCAAGAGGAATTTTTGGGCATGGTCAATCCGTTCGCGAGATACGGGCGTTTGAAAGTAAGAAATGGTTGAGAAGGCAACAAATTTCTCGCAATTCTGCTGCTCCAAACGCTTAACCAGAATGGCCTAGGGAAAAGATACACATACCGTTGTAATCGGGCGAGTATCTACTTTCAGATGCAAGAGGAATTTTTGGGCATGGTCAATCCGTTCGCGAGATACGGGCGTTTGAAAGTAAGAAATGGTTGAGAAGGCAACAAATTTCTCGCAATTCTGTTGCTCCAAACGCTTAACCAGAATGGCCTAGGGAAAAAATACACATACCGTTGTAATCGGGCTAGTTTCTACTTTTAGATGCAAGAGGAATTTTTGGGCTTGGTCAATCCGTTCGCGAGATATGGGAGTTTGAAGCTAAGAAATGGTTGAGAAGGCAACAAATTTTTCGCATTTCTGCTGCTCCGAACGCTTAACCAGAATGGCCTAGGGGAAAAATACACATACCGTTGTAATCGGGCGAGTTTCTACTTTTAGATTCAAGAGGAATTTTTGAGTTTCGTCAATCCGTTCGCGAGACATGGGAGTTTGAATCTAAGAAGTGGTTGAGAAGGCAACAAATTTTGCGCACTTCTGCTGCTCCAAACGCTTAACCAGAATGGCCTAGGGAAAAAATGCACATACCGTTGTAATCGGGCGAGTATCTACTTTCAGATGCAAGAGGAATTTTTGGGCTTGGTCAATCCGTTCGCCAGATATGGGAGTTTGAAGCTAAGAAATGCTTGAGAAGGCAACAAATTTCTCGCACTTCTGCTGCTCCAAACGCTTAACCAGAGTGGCCTAGGGAAAAAATACACATACCGTTGTAATCGGGCGAGTATCTACTTTCAGATGCAAGAGTAATTTTTGGGTTTGGTTAATCCGTTCGCGAGATATGGGAGATTGAAGCCAAGAAATGGTTGGGCAGACAACAAATTTTTCCCACTTCTGCTGCTCCAAACGCTTAACCAGAATGGCCTAGGGGAAAAATGCACATATCGTTCCAGTCGGGCGAGTATCTACTTTCAGATGCAAGAGTAATTTTTGGGTTTGGTTAATCCATTCGCGAGATATGGGAGTTTGAAGCTAAGAAATGGTTGAGCAGACAACAAATTTTTTCCACTTCTGCTGCTCCAAACGCTTAACCAGAATGGCCTAGGGAAAAAATACATATACAGTTGTAATCGGGAGAGTTTCTACTTTCAGACGCAGCAGGAATTTTTGGGCTTGGTGAAACCGTTCGCGTGATATGGTAGTTTGAGTCTAAGAAATGGTTGAGAAGGCAACAAATTTTTCGCACTTCTGCTGCTCCAAACGCTTAACCAGAATGGCCTAGGGAAAAAATACACATACCGTTGTAATCGGGCTAGTTTCTAGTTTCAGACGCAGCAGGAATTTTTGAGCTTGGTCAAACCGTTCGCGAGATATGGGAGTTTGAATCTAAGAAATGGTTGAGAAGGCAACAAATTTTTCGCACTTCTGCTGCTCCAAACGCTTAACCAGAATGGCCTAGGGAAAAAATACACATACCGTTGTAATCGGGCTAGTTTCTAGTTTCAGACGCAGCAGGACTTTTTGAGCTTGGTCAAACCGTTCCTGAGATATGGGAGTTTGAATCTAAGAAATGGTTGAGAAGGCAACAAATTTTTCGCACTTCTGCTGCTCCAAACGCTTAACCAGAATGGCCTAGGGAAAAAATGCACATATCGTTGCAGTCGGGCGAGTATCTACTTTCAGATGCAAGAGTAATTTTTGGGTTTGGTTAATCCATTCGCGAGATATGGGAGTTTGAAGCTAAGAAATGGTTGAGCAGACAACAAATTGTTCGCACTTCTGCTGCTCCAAACGCTTAACCAGAATGGCCTAGGGAAAAAAAACACATACCGTTGTAATCGGGCGAGTATGTACTTTCAGATGCAAGAGGAATTTTTGGGCTTGGTCAATCCGTTCGCGAGATATGGGCGTTTGAAGCTAAGAAATGGTTGAGAAGGTAAAAAGTTTCTCGCAATTCTGCTGCTCCAAACGATTAACCAGAATGGCCTAGGGAAAAAATACACATACCGTTGTAATCGGGCTAGTTTCTACTTTCAGACGCAGCAGGAATTTTTGGGCTTGGTCAAACCGTTCGCGAGGTATGGGAGTTTGAAGCTAAGAAATGGTTGAGAAGACAACAAATTTTGCGCACTTCTGCTGCTCCAAACGCTTAACAAGAATGGCCTAGGGAAGAAATTCACATACCGTTGTAATCGGGCGAGTTCCTACTTTCAGACACAGCAGGAATTTTTGGGCATGGTAAAACCGTTCGCGTTATATGGTAGTTTGAAGCTAAGAAATGGTTGAGAAGGCAACAAATTTTTCGCAATTCTGCTGCTCCAAACGCTTAACCAGAATGGCCTAGGGAAAAAATACACATACCTCTGTAATCGGGCGAGTTTCTACTTTCAGACGCAACAGGAATTTTTGGTTTTGGTCAATCCGTTCGCGAGATATGGGAGTTTGAAGCTAAGAAATGGTTGAGAAGGCAACAAATTTTTCGCACTTCTGCTGCTCCAAACGCTTAACCAGAATGGCCTAGGGAAAAAATACACATACCGTTGTAATCGGGCTAGTTTCTAGTTTCAGACGCAGCAGGAATTTTTGAGCTTGGTCAAACCGTTCGCGAGATATGGGAGTTTGAATCTAAGAAATGGTTGAGAAGGCAACAAATTTTTCGCACTTCTGCTGCTCCAAACGCTTAACCAGAATGGCCTAGGGAAAAAATACACATACCGTTGTAATCGGGCTAGTTTCTAGTTTCAGACGCAGCAGGACTTTTTGAGCTTGGTCAAACCGTTCCTGAGATATGGGAGTTTGAATCTAAGAAATGGTTGAGAAGGCAACAAATTTTTCGCACTTCTGCTGCTCCAAACGCTTAACCAGAATGGCCTAGGGAAAAAATGCACATATCGTTGCAGTCGGGCGAGTATCTACTTTCAGATGCAAGAGTAATTTTTGGGTTTGGTTAATCCATTCGCGAGATATGGGAGTTTGAAGCTAAGAAATGGTTGAGCAGACAACAAATTGTTCGCACTTCTGCTGCTCCAAACGCTTAACCAGAATGGCCTAGGGAAAAAAAACACATACCGTTGTAATCGGGCGAGTATGTACTTTCAGATGCAAGAGGAATTTTTGGGCTTGGTCAATCCGTTCGCGAGATATGGGCGTTTGAAGCTAAGAAATGGTTGAGAAGGTAAAAAGTTTCTCGCAATTCTGCTGCTCCAAACGATTAACCAGAATGGCCTAGGGAAAAAATACACATACCGTTGTAATCGGGCTAGTTTCTACTTTCAGACGCAGCAGGAATTTTTGGGCTTGGTCAAACCGTTCGCGAGGTATGGGAGTTTGAAGCTAAGAAATGGTTGAGAAGACAACAAATTTTGCGCACTTCTGCTGCTCCAAACGCTTAACAAGAATGGCCTAGGGAAGAAATTCACATACCGTTGTAATCGGGCGAGTTCCTACTTTCAGACACAGCAGGAATTTTTGGGCATGGTAAAACCGTTCGCGTTATATGGTAGTTTGAAGCTAAGAAATGGTTGAGAAGGCAACAAATTTTTCGCAATTCTGCTGCTCCAAACGCTTAACCAGAATGGCCTAGGGAAAAAATACACATACCTCTGTAATCGGGCGAGTTTCTACTTTCAGACGCAACAGGAATTTTTGGTTTTGGTCAATCCGTTCGCGAGATATGGGAGTTTGAAGCTAAGAAATGGTTGAGAAGGCAACAAATTTTTCGCACTTCTGCTGCTCCAAACGCTTAACCAGAATGGCCTAGGGAAAAAATACACATACCGTTGTAATCGGGCTAGTTTCTAGTTTCAGACGCAGCAGGAATTTTTGAGCTTGGTCAAACCGTTCGCGAGATATGGGAGTTTGAATCTAAGAAATGGTTGAGAAGGCAACAAATTTTTCGCACTTCTGCTGCTCCAAACGCTTAACCAGAATGGCCTAGGGAAAAAATACACATACCGTTGTAATCGGGCTAGTTTCTAGTTTCAGACGCAGCAGGACTTTTTGAGCTTGGTCAAACCGTTCCTGAGATATGGGAGTTTGAATCTAAGAAATGGTTGAGAAGGCAACAAATTTTTCGCAATTCTGCTGCTCCAAACGCTTAACCAGAATGGCCTAGGGAAAAAATACACATACCTCTGTAATCGGGCGAGTTTCTACTTTCAGACGCAACAGGAATTTTTGGTTTTGGTCAATCCGTTCGCGAGATATGGGAGTTTGAAGCTAAGAAATGGTTTAGAAGACAACAAATTTTGCGCACTTCTGCTGCTCCAAACGCTTAACCAGAATGGCCTAGGGAAAAAATACACATACCTTTGTAATCGGGCGAGTTTCTACTTTCAGACACAACAGGAATTTTTGGGTTTGGTCTATCCGTTCGCGAGATATGGGCGTTTGAAGCTAAGAAATGCTTGCGAAGGCAACAAATTTTTCGCACTTCTGCTGCTCCAAACGCTTAACCAGAGTGGCCTAGGGAAAAAATGCACATATCGTTGCAGTCGGGCGAGTATCTACTTTCAGATGCAAGAGTAATTTTTGGGTTTGGTTAATCCATTCGCGAGATATGGGAGTTTGAAGCTAAGAAATGGTTGAGCAGACAACAAATTTTTCCCACTTCTGCTGCTCCAAACGCTTAACCAGAATGGCCTAGGGAAAAAATTCATATACAGTTGTAATCGGGAGAGTTTCTACTTTCAGACGCAGCAGGAATTTTTGGGCTTGGTGAAACCGTTCGCGTGATATGGTAGTTTGAGGCTAAGAAATGGTTGAGAAGGCAACAAATTTTTCTCACTTCTGCTGCTCCAAACGCTTAACCAGAATGGCCTAGGGAAAAAATACACATACCTTTGTAATCGGGCGAATTTCTACTTTCAGACGCACCAGGAATTTTTGGGTTTGGTCAATCCGTGCGCGAGACATGGGAGTTTGAAGCTAAGAAGTGGTTGAGAAGGCAACAAATTTTTCGCACTTCTGCTGCTCCAAACGCTTAACCAGAGTGGCCTAGGGAAAAAATGCACATATCGTTGCAGTCGGGCGAGTATCTACTTTCAGATGCAAGAGTAATTTTTGGGTTTGGTTAATCCATTCGCGAGATATGGGAGTTTGAAACTAAGAAATGGTTGAGCAGACAACAAATTTTTCCCACTTCTGCTGCTCCAAACGCTTAACCAGAATGGCCTAGGGAAAAAATTCATATACAGTTGTAATCGGGAGAGTTTCTACTTTCAGACGCAGCAGGAATTTTTGGGCTTGGTGAAACCGTTCGCGTGATATGGTAGTTTGAGGCTAAGAAATGGTTGAGAAGGCAACAAATTTTTCTCACTTCTGCTGCTCCAAACGCTTAACCAGAATGGCCTAGGGAAAAAATACACATACCTTTGTAATCGGGCGAATTTCTACTTTCAGACGCACCAGGAATTTTTGGGTTTGGTCAATCCGTGCGCGAGACATGGGAGTTTGAAGCTAAGAAGTGGTTGAGAAGGCAACAAATTTTTCGCACTTCTGCTGCTCCAAACGCTTAACCCGAATGGCCTAGGGAAAAAATACACATACCAATGTAATCGGGCGAGTATCTACTTTCAGACGCAGCAGGAATTTTTGGGCTTGGTCAAACCGTTCGCGAGATATGGGAGTTTGAAGCTAAGAAATGGTTGACAAGACAACAAATTTTGCGCACTTCTGCTGCTCCAAACGCTTAACAAGACTGGCCTAGGGAAAAAATACATATCCCGTTGTGATCGGGCGAGTTTCTACTTTTAGATGCAAGAGGAATTTTTGGGTTTCGTCAATCCGTTCGCGAGACATGGCAGTTTGAAGCTAAGAATTGGTGGAGAAGGCAAAAAATTTTGCGCACTTCTGCTGCTCCAAACGCTTAACCAGAATGGCCTAGGGAAAAAATACACATACCGTTGTAATCGGGCGAGTATCTACTTTCAGATGCAAGAGGAATTTTTGGGCTTGGTCAATCCGTTCGCGAGATATGGGCGTTTGAAGCTCAGAAATGGTTGAGAAGGCAACAAGTTTCTCGCAATTCTGATGCTCCAAACGATTAACCAGAATGGCCTAGGGAAAAAATACACATACCATTGTAATCGGGCTAGTTTCTACTTTCAGACGCAGCAGGAATTTGTTGGGCCTGGTCAAACCGTTCGCGAGATATGGGAGTTTGGAGCTAAGAAATGGTTGAGAAGACAACAAATTTTTCGCATTTCTGCTGCTCCGAACGCTTAACCAGAATGGCCTAGGGGAAAAATACACATACCGTTGTAATCGGGCGAGTTTCTACTTTTAGATTCAAGAGGAATTTTTGAGTTTCGTCAATCCGTTCGCGAGACATGGGAGTTTGAATCTAAGAAGTGGTTGAGAAGGCAACAAATTTTGCGCATTTCTGCTGCTCCGAACGCTTAACCAGAATGGCCTAGGGGAAAAATACACATACCGTTGTAATCGGGCGAGTTTCTACTTTTAGATTCAAGAGGAATTTTTGAGTTTCGTCAATCCGTTCGCGAGACATGGGAGTTTGAATCTAAGAAGTGGTTGAGAAGGCAACAAATTTTGCGCACTTCTGCTGCTCCAAACGCTTAACCAGAGTGGCCTAGGGAAAAGATACACATACCGTTGTAATCGGGCGAGTATCTACTTTCAGATGCAAGAGGAATTTTTGGGCTTGGTCAATCCGTTCGCCAGATATGGGAGTTTGAAGCTAAGAAATGCTTGAGAAGGCAACAAATTTCTCGCACTTCTGCTGCTCCAAACGCTTAACCAGAGTGGCCTAGGGAAAAAATACACATACCGTTGTAATCGGGCGAGTATCTACTTTCAGATGCAAGAGTAATTTTTGGGTTTGGTTAATCCGTTCGCGAGATATGGGCGTTTGAAGCCAAGAAATGGTTGAGAAGGTAAAAAGTTTCTCGCAATTCTGCTGCTCCAAACGATTAACAAGAATGGCCTAGGGAAAAAATACACATACCGTTGTAATCGGGCTAGTTTCTACTTTCAGACGCAGCAGGAATTTTTGGGCTTGGTCATACCGTTCGCGAGGTATGGGAGTTTGAAGCTAAGAAATGGTTGAGAAGACAACAAATTTTGCGCACTTCTGCTGCTCCAAACGCTTAACAAGAATGGCCTAGGGAAGAAATTCACATACCGTTGTAATCGGGCGAGTTCCTACTTTCAGACGCAGCAGGAATTTTTGGGCATGGTCAAACCGTTCGCGTGATATGGTGGTTTGAAGCTAAGAAATGGTTGAGGAGGCAACAAATTTTTCGCAATTCTGACGCTCCAAACGCTTAACCAGAACGGCCTAGGGAAAAAATACACATACCGTTGTAATCGGGCTAGTTTCTAGTTTCAGACGCAGCAGGACTTTTTGAGCTTGGTCAAACCGTTCGCGAGATATGGGAGTTTGAATCTAAGAAATGGTTGAGAAGACAACAAATTTTTCGCACTTCTGCTGCTCCAAACGCTTAACCAGAATGGCCTAGGGAAAAAATGCACATATCGTTGCAGTCGGGCGAGTATCTACTTTCAGATGCAAGAGTAATTTTTGGGTTTGGTTAATCCATTCGCGAGATATGGGAGTTTGAAGCTAAGAAATGGTTGAGCAGACAACAAATTGTTCGCACTTCTGCTGCTCCAAACGCTTAACCAGAATGGCCTTGGGAAAAAAAACTCATACCGTTGTAATCGGGCGAGTATGTACTTTCAGATGCAAGAGGAATTTTTGGGCTTGGTCAATCCGTTCGCGAGATATGGGCGTTTGAAGCTAAGAAATGGTTGAGAAGGTAAAAAGTTTCTCGCCATTCTGCTGCTCCAAACGATTAACCAGAATGGCCTAGGGAAAAAATACACATACCGTTGTAATCGGGCTAGTTTCTACTTTCAGACGCAGCAGGAATTTTTGGGCTTGGTCAAACCGTTCGCGAGATATGGCAGTTTGAAGCTAAGAAATGGTTGAGAAGGCAACAAATTTTTCGCACTTCTGCTGCTCCAAACGCTTAACCAGAGTGGCCTAGGGAAAAAATACACATACCGTTGTAATCGGGCGAGTATCTACTTTCAGATGCAAGAGTAATTTTTGGGTTTGGTTAATCCGTGCGCGAGACATGGGAGTTTGAAGCTAAGAAGTGGTTGAGAAGGCAACAAATTTTTCGCACTTCTGCTGCTCCAAACGCTTAACCAGAATGGCCTAGGGAAAAAATACATATACCGTTGTAATCGGGCGAGTTTCTACTTTCAGACGCAGCAGGAATTTTTGGGCTTGGTCAAACCGTTCGCGAGATATGGCAGTTTGAAGCTAAGAAATGGTTGAGAAGGCAACAAATTTTTCGCACTTCTGCTGCTCCAAACGCTTAACCAGAATGGTCTAGGGAAAAAATACACATACCGTTGTAATCGGGCGAGAATCTACTTTCAGATGCAAGAGGAATTTTTGGGCTTGGTCAATCCGTTCGCGAGATATTGGAGTTTGAAGCTAAGAAATGTTTGAGAAGGCAACAAATTTTTCGCAATCATTCAGCTGCAAACGCTTAACCAGAATGGCATAGGGAAAAAATACACATACCGTTGTAATCGGGCGAGTATCTACTTTCAGATGCAAGAGTAATTTTTGGGTTTGGTTAATCCGTTCGCGACATATGGGAGTTTGAAGCTAAGAAATGGTTGAGCAGACAACAAATTTTTCCCAATTCTGCTGCTCCAAACGCATAACCAGAATGGCCTAGGGAAAAAACACATATACCGTTGTAATCGGGCGAGTTTCTACTTTCAGACGCAGCAGGAATTTTTGGGCTTGGTCAAACCGTTCGCGAGATATGGGAGTTTGAAGCTAAGAAATGTTTGAGAAGGCAACAAATTTTTCGCAATCATGCAGCTCCAAACGCTTAACCAGAATGGCATAGGGAAAAAATACACATACCGTTGTAATCGGGCGAGTATCTACTTTCAGATGCAAGAGTAATTTTTGGGTTTGGTTAATCCGTTCGCGACATATGGGAGTTTGAAGCTAAGAAATGGTTGAGCAGACAACAAATTTTTCCCACTTCTGCTGCTCCAAACGCATAACCAGAATGGCCTAGGGAAAAAACACATATACCGTTGTAATCGGGCGAGTTTCTACTTTCAGACGCAGCAGGAATTTTTGGGCTTGGTCAAACCGTTCGCGAGATATGGTAGTTTGAAGATAAGAAATGGTGGTGAAGGCAACAAATTTTTCGCACTTCTGCTGCTGCAAACGCGTAACCAGAATGGCCTAGGGAGAAAATACACATACCGTTGTAATCGGGCTAGTTTCTACTTTCAGACGCAGCAGGAATTTTTGAGCTTGGTCAAACCGTTCGCGAGATATGGGAGTTTGAATCTAAGAAATGGTTGAGCAGACAACAAACTTTCCCCACTTCTGCTGCTCCAAACGCTTAACCAGAATGGCCTAGTGAAAAAATGCACATATCGTTGCAGTCGGGCGAGTATCTACTTTCAAATGCAAGAGTAATTTTTGGGTTTTGTTAATCCGTTCACGAGATATGGGAGTTTGAAGCTAAGAAATGGTTGAGAAGACAACAAATTCTGCGCACATCTGCTTCCCCAAACGCTTAACCAGAAGGGCCTAGGGAAAAAATACACATACCATTGTAATCGGGCGAGTTTCTACTTTCAGACGCAGCAGGAATTTTTGGGTTTGGTCAATCCGTTCGCGAGAAATGGGAGTTTGAAGCTAAGAAATGGATGAGAAGGCAACAAATTTTTCGCACTTCTGCTGCTCCAAACGCTTAACCAGTATGGCCTAGGGAAAAAATACACACACCTTTGTAATCGGGCGAGTTTCTACTTTCAGACGCAACAGGAATTTTTGGGTTTGGTCAATCCGTGCGCGAGATATGGGAGTTTGATGCTAGGCAATGGTTGAGAAGGCAACAAATCTTGCGCACTTCTGCTGCTCCAAACGCTTAACCAGACTGGCCTAGGGAAAAAATACACATACCTTTGTAATCGGGCGAGTTTCTACTTTCAGACGCAACAGGAATTTTTGGGTTTCGTCAATCCGTTCACGAGATATGGGAGTTTGAAGCTAAGAAATGGTTGAGAAGACAACAAATTCTGCGCACATCTGCTTCCCCAAACGCTTAACCAGAAGGGCCTAGGGAAAAAATACACATACCGTTGTAATCGGGCGAGTATCTACTTTCAGATGCAAGAGTAATTTTTGGGTTTGGTTAATCCGTTCGCGAGATATGGGAGATTGAAGCTAAGAAATGGTTGGGCAGACAACAAATTTTTCCCACTTCTGCTGCTCCAAACGCTTAACCAGAATGGCCTAGGGAAAAAATACATATACCGTTGTAATCGGGCGAGTTTCTACTTTCAGACGCAGCAGGAATTTTTGGGCTTGGTCAAACCGTTCGCGAGATATGGCAGTTTGATTCTAAGGAATGGTTGAGAAGGCAACAAATTTTTCGCACTTCTGCTGCTCCAAACGCTTAACCAGAATGGCCTAGGGAAAAAATACACATACCTTTGTAATCGGGCGAGTTTCTACTTTCAGACACAACAGGAATTTTTGGGTTTGGTCTATCCGTTCACGAGATATGGGCGTTTGAAGCTAAGAAATGCTTGAGAAGGCAACAAATTTTTCGCACTTCTGCTGCTCCAAACGCTTAACCAGAATGGTCTAGAGAAAAAATACACATACCGTTGTAATCGGGCGAGAATCTACTTTCAGATGCAAGAGGAATTTTTGGGCTTGGTCAATCCGTTCGCGAGATATTGGAGTTTGAAGCTAAGAAATGTTTGAGAAGGCAACAAATTTTTCGCAATCATTCAGCTCCAAACGCTTAACCAGAATGGCATAGGGAAAAAATACACATACCGATGTAATCGGGCGAGTATCTACTTTCAGATGCAAGAGTAATTTTGGGTTTGGTTAATCCGTTCGCGACATATGGGAGTTTGAAGCTAAGAAATGGTTGAGCAGACAACAAATTTTTCCCACTTCTGCTGCTCCAAACGCATAACCAGAATGGCCTAGGGAAAAAACACATATACCGTAGTAATCGGGCGAGTTTCTACTTTCAGACGCAGCAGGAATTTTTGGGCTTGGTCAAACCGTTCGCGAGATATGGTAGTTTGAAGCTAAGAAATGGTGTAGAAGGCAACAAATTTTTCCCACTTCTGCTGCTGCAAACCCTTAACCAGAATGGCCTAGGGAAAAAATACACATACCGTTGTAATCGGGCTGGTTTCTACTTTCAGACGCAGCAGGAATTTTTGAGCTTGGTCAAACTGTTCGCGAGATATGGGAGTTTGAATCTAAGAAATGGTGTAGAAGGCAACAAATTTTTCCCACTTCTGCTGCTGCAAACCCTTAACCAGAATAGCCAAGGGAAAAAATACACATACCGTTGTAATCGGGGTGGTTTCTACTTTCAGACGCAGCAGGAATTTTTGAGCTTGGTCAAACCGTTCGCGAGATATGGGAGTTTGAATCTAAGAAATGGTTGAGAAGGCAACAAATTTTTCGCACTTCTGCTGCTCCAAACGCTTAACCAGAATGGCCTAGGGAAAAAATGCACATATCGTTGCAGTCGGGCGAGTATCTACTTTCAGATGCAAGAGTAATTTTTGGGTTTGGTTAATCCATTCGCGAGATATGGGAGTTTGAAACTAAGAAATGGTTGAGCAGACAACAAATTGTTCGCACTTCTGCTGCTCCAAACGCTTAACCAGAATGGCCTTGGGAAAAAAAACTCATACCGTTGTAATCGGGCGAGTATGTACTTTCAGATGCAAGTGGAATTTTTGGGCTTGGTCAATCCGTTCGCGAGATATGGGCGTTTGAAGCTAAGAAATGGTTGAGAAGGTAATAAGTTTCTCGCAATTCTGCTGCTCCAAACGATTAACCAGAATGGCCTAGGGAAAAAATACACATACCGTTGTAATCGGGCTAGTTTCTACTTTCAGACGCAGCAGGAATTTTTGGGCTTGGTCAAACCGTTCGCGAGGTATGGGAGTTTGAAGCTAAGAAATGGTTGAGAAGACAACAAATTTTGCGCACTTCTGCTGCTCCAAACGCTTAACAAGAATGGCCTAGGGAAGAAATTCACATACCGTTGTAATCGGGCGAGTTCCTACTTTCAGACGCAGCAGGAATTTTTGGGCATGGTAAAACCGTTCGCGTGATATGGTAGTTTGAAGCTAAGAAATGGTTGAGAAGGCAACAAATTTTTCGCAATTCTGCTGCTCCAAACGCTTAACCAGAATGGCCTAGGGAAAAAATACACATACCTCTGTAATCGGGCGAGTTTCTACTTTCAGACGCAACAGGAATTTTTGGGTTTGGTCAATCCGTTCGCGAGATATGGGAGTTTGAAGCTAAGAAATGGTTTAGAAGACAACAAATTTTGCGCACTTCTGCTGCTCCAAACGCTTAACCAGAATGGCCTAGGGATAAAATACACATACCTTTGTAATCGGGCGAGTTTCTACTTTCATACACAACAGGAATTTTTGGGTTTGGTCTATCCGTTCGCGAGATATGGGCGTTTGAAGCTAAGAAATGCTTGCGAAGGCAACAAATTTTTCGCACTTCTGCTGCTCCAAACGCTTAACCAGAGTGGCCTAGGGAAAAAATGCACATATCGTTGCAGTCTGGCGAGTATCTACTTTCAGATGCAAGAGTAATTTTTGGGTTTGGTTAATCCATTCGCGAGATATGGGAGTTTGAAGCTAAGAAATGGTTGAGCAGACAACAAATTTTTCCCACTTCTGCTGCTCCAAACGCTTAACCAGAATGGCCTAGGGAAAAAATACATATACAGTTGTAATCGGGAGAGTTTCTACTTTCAGACGCAGCAGGAATTTTTGGGCTTGGTGAAACCGTTCGCGTGATATGGTAGTTTGAGGCTAAGAAATGGTTGAGAAGGCAACAAATTTTTCTCACTTCTGCTGCTCCAAACGCTTAACCAGAATAGCCTAGGGAAAAAATACACATTCCTTTGTAATCGGGCGAATTTCTACTTTCAGACGCACCAGGAATTTTTGGGTTTGGTCAATCCGTGCGCGAGACATGGGAGTTTGAAGCTAAGAAGTGGTTGAGAAGGCAACAAATTTTTCGCACTTCTGCTGCTCCAAACGCTTAACCAGAATGGCCTAGGGAAAGAAAACACATACCGTTGTAATCGGGCGAGTATGTACTTTCAGATGCAAGAGGAATTTTTGGGCTTGGTCAATTCGTTCGCGAGATATGGGCGTTTGAAGCCAAGAAATGGTTGAGAAGGTAAAAAGTTTCTCGCAATTCTGCTGCTCCAAACGATTAACAAGAATGGCCTAGGGAAAAAATACACATACCGTTGTAATCGGGCTAGTTTCTACTTTCAGACGCAGCAGGAATTTTTGGGCTTGGTCATACCGTTCGCGAGGTATGGGAGTTTGAAGCTAAGAAATGGTTGAGAAGACAACAAATTTTGCGCACTTCTGCTGCTCCAAACGCTTAACAAGAATGGCCTAGGGAAGAAATTCACATACCGTTGTAATCGGGCGAGTTCCTACTTTCAGGCGCAGCAGGAATTTTTGGGCATGGTCAAACCGTTCGCGTGATATGGTGGTTTGAAGCTAAGAAATGGTTGAGAAGGCAACAAATTTTTCGCAATTCTGCTGCTCCAAACGCTTAACCAGAACGGCCTAGGGAAAAAATACACATACCTTTGTAATCGGGCGAGTTTCTACTTTCAGGCGCAACAGGAATTTTTGGGTTTGGTCAATCCGTTCGCGAGATATGGGAGTTTGAAGCTAAGAAATGGTTGAGAAGACAACAAATTTTGCGCATTTCTGCTGCTCCAAACGCTTAACCAGAATGGCCTAGGGAAAAAATACACATACCTTTGTAATCGGGCGAGTTTCTACTTTCAGACACAACAGGAATTTTTGGGTTTGGTCTATCCGTTCGCGAGATATGGGCGTTTGAAGCTAAGAAATGCTTGCGAAGGCAACAAATTTTTCGCACTTCTGCTGCTCCAAACGCTTAACCAGAGTGGCCTAGGGAAAAAATACACATACCGTTGTAATCGGGCGAGTATCTACTTTCAGATGCAAGAGTAATTTTTGGGTTTGGTTAATCCGTTCGCGAGATATGGGAGACTGAAGCTAAGAAATGGTTGGGCAGACAACAAATTTTTCCCACTTCTGCTGCTCCAAACGCTTAACCAGAATGGCCTAGGGATAAAATACATATACCGTTGTAATCGGGCGAGTTTCTACTTTCAGACGCAGCAGGAATTTTTGGGCTTGGTCAAACCGTTCGCGAGATATGGCAGTTTGAAGCTAAGGAATGGTTGAGAAGGCAACAAATTTTTCGCACTTCTGCTGCTCCAAACGCTTAACCAGAATGGCCTAGGGAAAAAATACACATACCTTTGTAATCGGGCGAGTTTCTACTTTCAGACGCAACAGGAATTTTTGGGTTTGGTCTATCCGTTCGCGAGATATGGGCGTTTGAAGCTAAGAAATGCTTGAGAAGGCAACAAATTTTTCGCACTTCTGCTGCTCCAAACGCTTAACCAGAATGGTCTAGGGAAAAAATACACATACCGTTGTAATCGGGCGAGAATCTACTTTCAGATGCAAGAGGAATTTTTGGGCTTGGTCAATCCGTTCGCGAGATATTGGAGTTTGAAGCTAAGAAATGTTTGAGAAGGCAACAAATTTTTCGCAATCATTCAGCTCCAAACGCTTAACCAGAATGGCATAGGGAAAAAATACACATACCGTTGTAATCGGGCGAGTATCTACTTTCAGATGCAAGAGTAATTTTTGGGTTTGGTTAATCCGTTCGCGACATATGGGAGTTTGAAGCTAAGAAATGGTTGAGAAGGCAACAAATTTTTCGCATTTCTGCTGCTCCAAACGCTTAACCAGAATGGCCTAGGGAAAAAATACATATACAGTTGTAATCGGGAGAGTTTCTACTTTCAGACGCAGCAGGAATTTTTGGGCTTGGTCAAACCGTTCGCGAGATATGGGAGTTTGAAGTTAAGAAATGGTTGAGAAGAAAACAAATTTTGCGCACTTCTGCTGCTCCAAAGGCTTAACAAGAATGGCCAAGGGAAAAAATACACATACCGCTGCAATCTGGCGAGTTTGTACTTACAGATGCTGTAGGAATTTTTTGGTTTGGTTAATCCGTTCGCGAGATACGGGAGCTTAAAGCTAAGAAATGGTTGTGAAGACAACAACTTTGCGCACTTCTGCTGCTCCAAACACTTAACCAGAATGTCCTAGGGAAAAAATACACACACCATTGTATTCGGGCGAGTATCTACTTTCAGACGCAAGAGGAATTTTTGGGCATGGTCAATCCGTTCGCGAGATACGGGCGTTTGAAAGTAAGAAATGGTTGAGAAGGCAACAAATTTCTCGCAATTCTGTTGCTCCAAACGCTTAACCAGAATGGCCTAGGGAAAAAATACACATACCGTTGTAATCGGGCTAGTTTCTACTTTTAGATGCAAGAGGAATTTTTGGGCTTGGTCAATCCGTTCGCGAGATATGGGAGTTTGAAGCTAAGAAATGGTTGAGAAGGCAACAAATTTTTCGCATTTCTGCTGCTCCGAACGCTTAACCAGAATGGCCTAGGGGAAAAATACACATACCGTTGTAATCGGGCGAGTTTCTACTTTTAGATTCAAGAGAAATTTTTGAGTTTCGTCAATCCGTTCGCGAGACATGGGAGTTTGAATCTAAGAAGTGGTTGAGAAGGCAACAAATTTTGCGCACTTCTGCTGCTCCAAACGCTTAACCAGAATGGCCTAGGGAAAAGATACACATACCGTTGTAATCGGGCGAGTATCTACTTTCAGATGCAAGAGGAATTTTTGGGCTTGGTCAATCCGTTCGCCAGATATGGGAGTTTGAAGCTAAGAAATGCTTGAGAAGGCAACAAATTTCTCGCACTTCTGCTGCTCCAAACGCTTAACCAGAGTGGCCTAGGGAAAAAATACACATACCGTTGTAATCGGGCGAGTATCTACTTTCAGATGCAAGAGTAATTTTTGGGTTTGGTTAATCCGTTCGCGAGATATGGGAGATTGAAGCCAAGAAATGGTTGGGCAGACAACAAATTTTTCCCACTTCTGCTGCTCCAAACGCTTAACCAGAATGGCCTAGGGGAAAAATGCACATATCGTTCCAGTCGGGCGAGTATCTACTTTCAGATGCAAGAGTAATTTTTGGGTTTGGTTAATCCATTCGCGAGATATGGGAGTTTGAAGCTAAGAAATGGTTGAGCAGACAACAAATTTTTCCCACTTCTGCTGCTCCAAACGCTTAACCAGAATGGCCTAGGGAAAAAATACATATACAGTTGTAATCGGGAGAGTTTCTACTTTCAGACGCAGCAGGAATTTTTGGGCTTGGTGAAACCGTTCGCGTGATATGGTAGTTTGAGTCTAAGAAATGGTTGAGAAGGCAACAAATTTTTCGCACTTCTGCTGCTCCAAACGCTTAACCAGAATGGCCTAGGAAAAAAATACACATACCGTTGTAATCGGGCTAGTTTCTAGTTTCAGACGCAGCAGGAATTTTTGAGCTTGGTCAAACCGTTCGCGAGATATGGGAGTTTGAATCTAAGAAATGGTTGAGAAGGCAACAAATTTTTCGCACTTCTGCTGCTCCAAACGCTTAACCAGAATGGCCTAGGGAAAAAATACACATACCGTTGTAATCGGGCTAGTTTCTAGTTTCAGACGCAGCAGGACTTTTTGAGCTTGGTCAAACCGTTCCTGAGATATGGGAGTTTGAATCTAAGAAATGGTTGAGAAGGCAACAAATTTTTCGCACTTCTGCTGCTCCAAACGCTTAACCAGAATGGCCTAGGGAAAAAATGCACATATCGTTGCAGTCGGGCGAGTATCTACTTTCAGATGCAAGAGTAATTTTTGGGTTTGGTTAATCCATTCGCGAGATATGGGAGTTTGAAGCTAAGAAATGGTTGAGCAGACAACAAATTGTTCGCACTTCTGCTGCTCCAAACGCTTAACCAGAATGGCCTAGGGAAAAAAAACACATACCGTTGTAATCGGGCGAGTATGTACTTTCAGATGCAAGAGGAATTTTTGGGCTTGGTCAATCCGTTCGCGAGATATGGGCGTTTGAAGCTAAGAAATGGTTGAGAAGGTAAAAAGTTTCTCGCAATTCTGCTGCTCCAAACGATTAACCAGAATGGCCTAGGGAAAAAATACACATACCGTTGTAATCGGGCTAGTTTCTACTTTCAGACACAGCAGGAATTTTTGGGCTTGGTCAAACCGTTCGCGAGGTATGGGAGTTTGAAGCTAAGAAATGGTTGAGAAGACAACAAATTTTGCGCACTTCTGCTGCTCCAAACGCTTAACAAGAATGGCCTAGGGAAGAAATTCACATACCGTTGTAATCGGGCGAGTTCCTACTTTCAGACACAGCAGGAATTTTTGGGCATGGTAAAACCGTTCGCGTGATATGGTAGTTTGAAGCTAAGAAATGGTTGAGAAGGCAACAAATTTTTCGCAATTCTGCTGCTCCAAACGCTTAACCAGAATGGCCTAGGGAAAAAATACACATACCTCTGTAATCGGGCGAGTTTCTAGTTTCAGACGCAACAGGAATTTTTGGGTTTGGTCAATCCGTTCGCGAGATATGGGAGTTTGAAGCTAAGAAATGGTTTAGAAGACAACAAATTTTGCGCACTTCTGCTGCTCCAAACGCTTAACCAGAATGGCCTAGGGAAAAAATACACATACCTTTGTAATCGGGCGAGTTTCTACTTTCAGACACAACAGGAATTTTTGGGTTTGGTCTATCCGTTCGCGAGATATGGGCGTTTGAAGCTAAGAAATGCTTGCGAAGGCAACAAATTTTTCGCACTTCTGCTGCTCCAAACGCTTAACCAGAGTGGCCTAGGGAAAAAATGCACATATCGTTGCAGGCGGGCGAGTATCTACTTTCAGATGCAAGAGTAATTTTTGGGTTTGGTTAATCCATTCGCGAGATATGGGAGTTTGAAGCTAAGAAATGGTTGAGCAGACAACAAATTTTTCCCACTTCTGCTGCTCCAAACGCTTAACCAGAATGGCCTAGGGAAAAAATACATATACAGTTGTAATCGGGAGAGTTTCTACTTTCAGACGCAGCAGGAATTTTTGGGCTTGGTGAAACCGTTCGCGTGATATGGTAGTTTGAGGCTAAGAAATGGTTGAGAAGGCAACAAATTTTTCTCACTTCTGCTGCTCCAAACGCTTAACCAGAATGGCCTAGGGAAAAAATACACATACCTTTGTAATCGGGCGAATTTCTACTTTCAGACGCACCAGGAATTTTTGGGTTTGGTCAATCCGTGCGCGAGACATGGGAGTTTGAAGCTAAGAAGTGGTTGAGAAGGCAACAAATTTTTCGCACTTCTGCTGCTCCAAACGCTTAACCCGAATGGCCTAGGGAAAAAATACACATACCAATGTAATCGGGCGAGTATCTACTTTCAGACGCAGCAGGAATTTTTGGGCTTGGTCAAACCGTTCGCGAGATATGGGAGTTTGAAGCTAAGAAATGGTTGACAAGACAACAAATTTTGCGCACTTCTGCTGCTCCAAACGCTTAACAAGACTGGCCTAGGGAAAAAATACATATCCCGTTGTGATCGGGCGAGTTTCTACTTTTAGATGCAAGAGGAATTTTTGGGTTTCGTCAATCCGTTCGCGAGACATGGCAGTTTGAAGCTAAGAATTGGTGGAGAAGGCAAAAAATTTTGCGCACTTCTGCTGCTCCAAACGCTTAACCAGAATGGCCTAGGGAAAAAATACACATACCGTTGTAATCGGGCGAGTATCTACTTTCAGATGCAAGAGGAATTTTTGGGC
This sequence comes from Ptiloglossa arizonensis, assembly GCF_051014685.1. Taxonomy (NCBI): domain Eukaryota; kingdom Metazoa; phylum Arthropoda; class Insecta; order Hymenoptera; family Colletidae; genus Ptiloglossa; species Ptiloglossa arizonensis. Next base: position 70,638 of record NW_027479349.1, read on the forward strand.
TTGGTCAATCCGTTCGCGAGATATGGGCGTTTGAAGCTCAGAAATGGTTGAGAAGGCAACAAGTTTCTCGCAATTCTGATGCTCCAAACGATTAACCAGAATGGCCTAGGGAAAAAATACACATACCATTGTAATCGGGCTAGTTTCTACTTTCAGACGCAGCAGGAATTTGTTGGGCCTGGTCAAACCGTTCGCGAGATATGGGAGTTTGGAGCTAAGAAATGGTTGAGAAGACAACAAATTTTGCGCACTTCTGCTGCTCCAAACGCTTAACCAGAATGGCCTAGAGAAAAAATACACATACCGTTGTAATCGGGCTAGTTTCTACTTTTAGATGCAAGAGGAATTTGTGGGCTTGGTCTATCCGTTCGCGAGATATGGGCGTTTGAAGCTAAGAAATGGTTGAGAATGCAACAAGTTTCTCGCAATTCTGATGCTCCTAACGATTAACCAGAATGGCCTAGGGAAAAAATACACATACCGTTGTAATCGGGCTAGTTTCTACTTTTAGATGCAAGATGAATTTTTGGGCTTGGTCAATCCGTTCTCGAAATATGGGCGTTTGAAGCTTAGAAATGGTTGAGAAGGAAACAAGTTTTTCGCAATTCTGCTGCTCCAAACGATTAACCAGAATGGCCTAGGGAAAAAATACACATACTGTTGTAATCGGGCCAGTTCCTACTTTCAGACGCAGCAGGAATTTTTGGGCTTGGTCAAACCGTTCGCGAGATATCGGAGTTTGAAGTTAAGAAATGGTTGAGAAGAAAACAAATTTTGCGCACTTCTGCTGCTCCAAAGGCTTAACAAGAATGGCCAAGGGAAAAAATACACATACCGCTGCAATCTGGCGAGTTTCTACTTACAGATGCTGTAGGAATTTTTTGGTTTGGTTAATCCGTTCGCGAGATACGGGAGCTTAAAGCTAAGAAATGGTTGTGAAGACAACAACTTTGCGCACTTCTGCTGCTCCAAACACTTAACCAGAATGTCCTAGGGAAAAAATACACACACCATTGTAATCGGGCGAGTATCTACTTTCAGACGCAAGAGGAATTTTTGGGCATGGTCAATCCGTTCGCGAGATACGGGCGTTTGAAAGTAAGAAATGGTTGAGAAGGCAACAAATTTCTCGCAATTCTGCTGCTCCAAACGCTTAACCAGAATGGCCTAGGGAAAAAATACACATACCGTTGTAATCGGGCTAGTTTCTACTTTTAGATGCAAGAGGAATTTTTGGGCTTGGTCAATCCGTTCGCGAGATATGGGAGTTTGAAGCTAAGAAATGGTTGAGAAGGCAACAAATTTTTCGCATTTCTGCTGCTCCGAACGCTTAACCAGAATGGCCTAGGGGAAAAATACACATACCGTTGTAATCGGGCGAGTATCTACTTTCAGATGCAAGAGTAATTTTTGGGTTTGGTTAATCCGTTCGCGAGATATGGGCGTTTGAAGCCAAGAAATGGTTGAGAAGGTAAAAAGTTTCTCGCAATTCTGCTGCTCCAAACGATTAACAAGAATGGCCTAGGGAAAAAATACACATACCGTTGTAATCGGGCTAGTTTCTACTTTCAGACGCAGCAGGAATTTTTGGGCTTGGTCATACCGTTCGCGAGGTATGGGAGTTTGAAGCTAAGAAATGGTTGAGAAGACAACAAATTTTGCGCACTTCTGCTGCTCCAAACGCTTAACAAGAATGGCCTAGGGAAGAAATTCACATACCGTTGTAATCGGGCGAGTTCCTACTTTCAGACGCAGCAGGAATTTTTGGGCATGGTCAAACCGTTCGCGTGATATGGTGGTTTGAAGCTAAGAAATGGTTGAGGAGGCAACAAATTTTTCGCAATTCTGACGCTCCAAACGCTTAACCAGAACGGCCTAGGGAAAAAATACACATACCGTTGTAATCGGGCTAGTTCCTAGTTTCAGACGCAGCAGGACTTTTTGAGCTTGGTCAAACCGTTCGCGAGATATGGGAGTTTGAATCTAAGAAATGGTTGAGAAGGCAACAAATTTTTCGCACTTCTGCTGCTCCAAACGCTTAACCAGAATGGCCTAGGGAAAAAATGCACATATCGTTGCAGTCGGGCGAGTATCTACTTTCAGATGCAAGAGTAATTTTTGGGTTTGGTTAATCCATTCGCGAGATATGGGAGTTTGAAGCTAAGAAATGGTTGAGCAGACAACAAATTGTTCGCACTTCTGCTGCTCCAAACGCTTAACCAGAATGGCCTTGGGAAAAAAAACTCATACCGTTGTAATCGGGCGAGTATGTACTTTCAGATGCAAGAGGAATTTTTGGGCTTGGTCAATCCGTTCGCGAGATATGGGCGTTTGAAGCTAAGAAATGGTTGAGAAGGTAAAAAGTTTCTCGCAATTCTGCTGCTCCAAACGATTAACCAGAATGGCCTAGGGAAAAAATACACATACCGTTGTAAACGGGCTAGTTTCTACTTTCAGACGCAGCAGGAATTTGTGGGCTTGGTCAAACCGTTCGCGAGGTATGGGAGTTTGAAGCTAAGAAATGGTTGAGAAGACAACAAATTTTGCGCACTTCTGCTGCTCCAAACGCTTAACAAGAATGGCCTAGGGAAGAAATTCACATACCGTTGTAATCGGGCGAGTTCCTACTTTCAGACGCAGCAGGAATTTTTGGGCATGGTAAAACCGTTCGCGTGATATGGTAGTTTGAAGCTAAGAAATGGTTGAGAAGGCAACAAATTTTTCGCAATTCTGCTGCTCCAAACGCTTAACCAGAATGGCCTAGGGAAAAAATACACATACCTCTGTAATCGGGCGAGTTTCTACTTTCAGGCGCAACAGGAATTTTTGGGTTTGGTCAATCCGTTCGCGAGATATGGGAGTTTGAAGCTAAGAAATGGTTTAGAAGACAACAAATTTTGCGCACTTCTGCTGCTCCAAACGCTTAACCAGAATGGCCTAGGGATAAAATACACATACCTTTGTAATCGGGCGAGTTTCTACTTTCAGACACAACAGGAATTTTTGGGTTTGGTCTATCCGTTCGCGAGATATGGGCGTTTGAAGCTAAGAAATGCTTGCGAAGGCAACAAATTTTTCGCACTTCTGCTGCTCCAAACGCTTAACCAGAGTGGCCTAGGGAAAAAATGCACATATCGTTGCAGTCTGGCGAGTATCTACTTTCAGATGCAAGAGTAATTTTTGGGTTTGGTTAATCCATTCGCGAGATATGGGAGTTTGAAGCTAAGAAATGGTTGAGCAGACAACAAATTTTTCCCACTTCTGCTGCTCCAAACGCTTAACCAGAATGGCCTAGGGAAAAAATACATGTACAGTTGTAATCGGGAGAGTTTCTACTTTCAGACGCAGCAGGAATTTTTGGGCTTGGTGAAACCGTTCGCGTGATATGGTAGTTTGAGTCTAAGAAATGGTTGAGAAGGCAACAAATTTTTCGCACTTCTGCTGCTCCAAACGCTTAACCAGAATGGCCTAGGGAAAAAATACACATACCGTTGTAATCGGGCTAGTTTCTAGTTTCAGACGCAGCAGGAATTTTTGAGCTTGGTCAAACCGTTCGCGAGATATGGGAGTTTGAATCTAAGAAATGGTTGAGAAGGCAACAAATTTTTCGCACTTCTGCTGCTCCAAACGCTTAACCAGAATGGCCTAGGGAAAAAATACACATACCGTTGTAATCGGGCTAGTTTCTAGTTTCAGACGCAGCAGGACTTTTTGAGCTTGGTCAAACCGTTCGCGAGATATGGGAGTTTGAATCTAAGAAATGGTTGAGAAGGCAACAAATTTTTCGCACTTCTGCTGCTCCAAACGCTTAACCAGAATGGCCTAGGGAAAAAATGCACATATCGTTGCAGTCGGGCGAGTATCTACTTTCAGATGCAAGAGTAATTTTTGGGTTTGGTTAATCCATTCGCGAGATATGGGAGTTTGAAGCTAAGAAATGGTTGAGCAGACAACAAATTGTTCGCACTTCTGCTGCTCCAAACGCTTAACCAGAATGGCCTTGGGAAAAAATGCACAAACCGTTGTAATCGGGCGAGTATGTACTTTCAAATGCAAGAGGAATTTTTGGGCTTGGTCAATCCGTTCGCGAGATATGGGCGTTTGAAGCTAAGAAATGGTTGAGAAGGTAAAAAGTTTCTCGCAATTCTGCTGCTCCAAACGATTAACCAGAATGGCCTAGGGAAAAAATACACATACCGTTGTAATCGGGCTAGTTTCTACTTTCAGACGCAGCAGGAATTTTTGGGCTTGGTCAAACCGTTCGCGAGGTATGGGAGTTTGAAGCTAAGAAATGGTCGAGAAGACAACAAATTTTGCGCACTTCTGCTGCTCCAAACGCTTAACAAGAATGGCCTAGGGAAGAAATTCACATACCGTTGTAATCGGGCGAGTTCCTACTTTCAGACGCAGCAGGAATTTTTGGGCATGGTAAAACCGTTCGCGTGATATGGTAGTTTGAAGCTAAGAAATGGTTGAGAAGGCAACAAATTTTTCGCAATTCTGCTGCTCCAAACGCTTAACCAGAATGGCCTAGGGAAAAAATACACATACCTCTGTAATCGGGCGAGTTTCTACTTTCAGACGCAACAGGAATTTTTGGGTTTGGTCAATCCGTTCGCGAGATATGGGAGTTTGAAGCTAAGAAATGGTTTAGAAGACAACAAATTTTGCGCACTTCTGCTGCTCCAAACGCTTAACCAGAATGGCCTAGGGATAAAATACACATACCTTTGTAATCGGGCGAGTTTCTACTTTCAGACACAACAGGAATTTTTGGGTTTGGTCTATCCGTTCGCGAGATATGGGCGTTTGAAGCTAAGAAATGCTTGCGAAGGCAACAAATTTTTCGCACTTCTGCTGCTCCAAACGCTTAACCAGAGTGGCCTAGGGGAAAAATGCACATATCGTTGCAGTCTGGCGAGTATCTACTTTCAGATGCAAGAGTAATTTTTGGGTTTGGTTAATCCATTCGCGAGATATGGGAGTTTGAAGCTAAGAAATGGTTGAGCAGACAACAAATTTTTCCCACTTCTGCTGCTCCAAACGCTTAACCAGAATGGCCTAGGGAAAAAATACATATACAGTTGTAATCGGGAGAGTTTCTACTTTCAGACGCAGCAGGAATTTTTGGGCTTGGTGAAACCGTTCGCGTGATATGGTAGTTTGAGGCTAAGAAATGGTTGAGAAGGCAACAAATTTTTCTCACTTCTGCTGCTCCAAACGCTTAACCAGAATGGCCTAGGGAAAAAATACACATACCTTTGTAATCGGGCGAATTTCTACTTTCAGACGCACCAGGAATTTTTGGGTTTGGTCAATCCGTGCGCGAGACATGGGAGTTTGAAGCTAAGAAGTGGTTGAGAAGGCAACAAATTTTTCGCACTTCTGCTGCTCCAAACGCTTAACCAGAATGGCCTAGGGAAAGAAAACACATACCGTTGTAATCGGGCGAGTATGTACTTTCAGATGCAAGAGGAATTTTTGGGCTTGGTCAATTCGTTCGCGAGATATGGGCGTTTGAAGCCAAGAAATGTTTGAGAAGGTAAAAAGTTTCTCGCAATTCTGCTGCTCCAAACGATTAACAAGAATGGCCTAGGGAAAAAATACACATACCGTTGTAATCGGGCTAGTTTCTACTTTCAGACGCAGCAGGAATTTTTGGGCTTGGTCATACCGTTCGCGAGGTATGGGAGTTTGAAGCTAAGAAATGGTTGAGAAGACAACAAATTTTGCGCACTTCTGCTGCTCCAAACGCTTAACAAGAATGGCCTAGGGAAGAAATTCACATACCGTTGTAATCGGGCGAGTTCCTACTTTCAGACGCAGCAGGAATTTTTGGGCATGGTCAAACCGTTCGCGTGATATGGTGGTTTGAAGCTAAGAAATGGTTGAGAAGGCAACAAATTTTTCGCAATTCTGCTGCTCCAAACGCTTAACCAGAACGGCCTAGGGAAAAAATACACATACCTTTGTAATCGGGCGAGTTTCTACTTTCAGGCGCAACAGGAATTTTTGGGTTTGGTCAATCCGTTCGCGAGATATGGGAGTTTGAAGCTAAGAAATGGTTGAGAAGACAACAAATTTTGCGCATTTCTGCTGCTCCAAACGCTTAACCAGAATGGCCTAGGGAAAAAATACACATACCTTTGTAATCGGGCGAGTTTCTACTTTCAGACACAACAGGAATTTTTGGGTTTGGTCTATCCGTTCGCGAGATATGGGCGTTTGAAGCTAAGAAATGCTTGCGAAGGCAACAAATTTTTCGCACTTCTGCTGCTCCAAACGCTTAACCAGAGTGGCCTAGGAAAAAAATACACATACCGTTGTAATCGGGCGAGTATCTACTTTCAGATGCAAGAGTAATTTTTGGGTTTGGTTAATCCGTTCGCGAGATATGGGAGATTGAAGCTAAGAAATGGTTGGGCAGACAACAAATTTTTCCCACTTCTGCTGCTCCAAACGCTTAACAAGAATGGCCTAGGGAAAAAATACACATACCGTTGTAATCGGGCTAGTTTCTACTTTCAGACGCAGCAGGAATTTTTGGGCTTGGTCAAACCGTTCGCGAGGTATGGGAGTTTGAAGCTAAGAAATGGTTGAGAAGACAACAAATTTTGCGCACTTCTGCTGCTCCAAACGCTTAACAAGAATGGCCTAGGGAAGAAATTCACATACCGTTGTAATCGGGCGAGTTCCTACTTTCAGACGCAGCAGGAATTTTTGGGCATGGTAAAACCGTTCGCGTGATATGGTAGTTTGAAGCTAAGAAATGGTTGAGAAGGCAACAAATTTTTCGCAATTCTGCTGCTCCAAACGCTTAACCAGAATGGCCTAGGGAAAAAATACACATACCTCTGTAATCGGGCGAGTTTCTACTTTCAGACGCAACAGGAATTTTTGGGTTTGGTCAATCCGTTCGCGAGATATGGGAGTTTGAAGCTAAGAAATGGTTTAGAAGACAACAAATTTTGCGCACTTCTGCTGCTCCAAACGCTTAACCAGAATGGCCTAGGGATAAAATACACATACCTTTGTAATCGGGCGAGTTTCTACTTTCAGACACAACAGGAATTTTTGGGTTTGGTCTATCCGTTCGCGAGATATGGGCGTTTGAAGCTAAGAAATGCTTGCGAAGGCAACAAATTTTTCGCACTTTTGCTGCTCCAAACGCTTAACCAGAGTGGCCTAGGGAAAAAATGCACATATCGTTGCAGTCTGGCGAGTATCTACTTTCAGATGCAAGAGTAATTTTTGGGTTTGGTTAATCCATTCGCGAGATATGGGAGTTTGAAGCTAAGAAATGGTTGAGCAGACAACAAATTTTTCCCACTTCTGCTGCTCCAAACGCTTAACCAGAATGGCCTAGGGAAAAAATACATATACAGTTGTAATCGGGAGAGTTTCTACTTTCAGACGCAGCAGGAATTTTTGGGCTTGGTGAAACCGTTCGCGTGATATGGTAGTTTGAGGCTAAGAAATGGTTGAGAAAGCAACAAATTTTTTTCACTTCTGCTGCTCCAAACGCTTAACCAGAATGGCCTAGGGAAAAAATACACATACCTTTGTAATCGGGCGAATTTCTACTTTCAGACGCACCAGGAATTTTTGGGTTTGGTCAATCCGTGCGCGAGACATGGGAGTTTGAAGCTAAGAAGTGGTTGAGAAGGCAACAAATTTTTCGCACTTCTGCTGCTCCAAACGCTTAACCAGAATGGCCTAGGGAAAGAAAACACATACCGTTGTAATCGGGCGAGTATGTACTTTCAGATGCAAGAGGAATTTTTGGGCTTGGTCAATTCGTTCGCGAGATATGGGCGTTTGAAGCCAAGAAATGGTTGAGAAGGTAAAAAGTTTCTCGCAATTCTGCTGCTCCAAACGATTAACAAGAATCGCCTAGGGAAAAAATACACATACCGTTGTAATCGGGCTAGTTTCTACTTTCAGACGCAGCAGGAATTTTTGGGCTTGGTCATACCGTTCGCGAGGTATGGGAGTTTGAAGCTAAGAAATGGTTGAGAAGACAACAAATTTTGCGCACTTCTGCTGCTCCAAACGCTTAACAAGAATGGCCTAGGGAAGAAATTCACATACCGTTGTAATCGGGCGAGTTCCTACTTTCAGACGCAGCAGGAATTTTTGGGCATGGTCAAACCGTTCGCGTGATATGGTGGTTTGAAGCTAAGAAATGGTTGAGAAGGCAACAAATTTTTCGCAATTCTGCTGCTCCAAACGCTTAACCAGAACGGCCTAGGGAAAAAATACACATACCTTTGTAATCGGGCGAGTTTCTACTTTCAGGCGCAACAGGAATTTTTGGGTTTGGTCAATCCGTTCGCGAGATATGGGAGTTTGAAGCTAAGAAATGGTTGAGAAGACAACAAATTTTGCGCATTTCTGCTGCTCCAAACGCTTAACCAGAATGGCCTAGGGAAAAAATACACATACCTTTGTAATCGGGCGAGTTTCTACTTTCAGACACAACAGGAATTTTTGGGTTTGGTCTATCCGTTCGCGAGATATGGGCGTTTGAAGCTAAGAAATGCTTGCGAAGGCAACAAATTTTTCGCACTTCTGCTGCTCCAAACGCTTAACCAGAGTGGCCTAGGGAAAAAATACACATACCGTTGTAATCGGGCGAGTATCTACTTTCAGATGCAAGAGTAATTTTTGGGTTTGGTTAATCCGTTCGCGAGATATGGGAGATTGAAGCTAAGAAATGGTTGGGCAGACAACAAATTTTTCCCACTTCTGCTGCTCCAAACGCTTAACCAGAATGGCCTAGGGAAAGAATACATATACCGTTGTAATCGGGCGAGTTTCTACTTTCAGACGCAGCAGGAATTTTTGGGCTTGGTCAAACCGTTCGCCAGATATGGCAGTTTGAAGCTAAGAAATGGTTGAGAAGGCAACAAATTTTTCGCACTTCTGCTGCTCCAAACGCTTAACCAGAATGGTCTAGGGAAAAAATACACATACCGTTGTAATCGGGCGAGAATCTACTTTCAGATGCAAGAGGAATTTTTGGGCTTGGTCAATCCGTTCGCGAGATATTGGAGTTTGAAGCTAAGAAATGGTTGAGCAGACAACAAATTTTTCCCACTTCTGCTGCTCCAAACGCATAACCAGAATGGCCTAGGGAAAAAACACATATACCGTTGTAATCGGGCGAGTTTCTACTTTCAGACGCAGCAGGAATTTTTGGGCTTGGTCAAACCGTTCGCGAGATATGGTAGTTTGAAGATAAGAAATGGTGGTGAAGGCAACAAATTTTTCGCACTTCTGCTGCTGCAAACGCGTAACCAGAATGGCCTAGGGAGAAAATACACATACCGTTGTAATCGGGCTAGTTTCTACTTTCAGACGCAGCAGGAATTTTTGAGCTTGGTCAAACCGTTCGCGAGATATGGGAGTTTGAATCTAAGAAATGGTTGAGCAGACAACAAACTTTCCCCACTTCTGCTGCTCCAAACGCTTAACCAGAATGGCCTAGTGAAAAAATGCACATATCGTTGCAGTCGGGCGAGTATCTACTTTCAAATGCAAGAGTAATTTTTGGGTTTTGTTAATCCGTTCACGAGATATGGGAGTTTGAAGCTAAGAAATGGTTGAGAAGACAACAAATTCTGCGCACATCTGCTTCCCCAAACGCTTAACCAGAAGGGCCTAGGGAAAAAATACACATACCATTGTAATCGGGCGAGTTTCTACTTTCAGACGCAACAGGAATTTTTGGGTTTGGTCTATCCGTTCGCGAGATATGGGCGTTTGAAGCTAAGAAATGCTTGAGAAGGCAACAAATTTTTCGCACTTCTGCTGCTCCAAACGCTTAACCAGAATGGTCTAGAGAAAAAATACACATACCGTTGTAATCGGGCGAGAATCTACTTTCAGATGCAAGAGGAATTTTTGGGCTTGGTCAATCCGTTCGCGAGATATTGGAGTTTGAAGCTAAGAAATGTTTGAGAAGGCAACAAATTTTTCGCAATCATTCAGCTCCAAACGCTTAACCAGAATGGCATAGGGAAAAAATACACATACCGATGTAATCGGGCGAGTATCTACTTTCAGATGCAAGAGTAATTTTGGGTTTGGTTAATCCGTTCGCGACATATGGGAGTTTGAAGCTAAGAAATGGTTGAGCAGACAACAAATTTTTCCCAATTCTGCTGCTCCAAACGCATAACCAGAATGGCCTAGGGAAAAAACACATATACCGTAGTAATCGGGCGAGTTTCTACTTTCAGACGCAGCAGGAATTTTTGGGCTTGGTCAAACCGTTCGCGAGATATGGTAGTTTGAAGCTAAGAAATGGTGTAGAAGGCAACAAATTTTTCCCACTTCTGCTGCTGCAAACCCTTAACCAGAATGGCCTAGGGAAAAAATACACATACCGTTGTAATCGGGCTGGTTTCTACTTTCAGACGCAGCAGGAATTTTTGAGCTTGGTCAAACCGTTCGCGAGATATGGGAGTTTGAATCTAAGAAATGGTGTAGAAGGCAACAAATTTTTCCCACTTCTGCTGCTGCAAACCCTTAACCAGAATAGCCTAGGGAAAAAATACACATACCGTTGTAATCGGGCTGGTTTCTACTTTCAGACGCAGCAGGAATTTTTGAGCTTGGTCAAACCGTTCGCGAGATATGGGAGTTTGAATCTAAGAAATGGTTGAGAAGGCAACAAATTTTTCGCACTTCTGCTGCTCCAAACGCTTAACCAGAATGGCCTAGGGAAAAAATGCACATATCGTTGCAGTCGGGCGAGTATCTACTTTCAGATGCAAGAGTAATTTTTGGGTTTGGTTAATCCATTCGCGAGATATGGGAGTTTGAAACCCAAGAAATGGTTGAGCAGACAACAAATTGTTCGCAATTCTGCTGCTCCAAACGCTTAACCAGAATGGCCTTGGGAAAAAAAACTCATACCGTTGTAATCGGGCGAGTATGTACTTTCAGATGCAAGAGGAATTTTTGGGCTTGGTCAATCCGTTCGCGAGATATGGGCGTTTGAAGCTAAGAAATGGTTGAGAAGGTAAAAAGTTTCTCGCAATTCTGCTGCTCCAAACGATTAACCAGAATGGCCTAGGGAAAAAATACACATACCGTTGTAATCGGGCTAGTTTCTACTTTCAGACGCAGCAGGAATTTTTGGGCTTGGTCAAACCGTTCGCGAGGTATGGGAGTTTGAAGCTAAGAAATGGTTGAGAAGACAACAAATTTTGCGCACTTCTGCTGCTCCAAACGCTTAACAAGAATGGCCTAGGGAAGAAATTCACATACCGTTGTAATCGGGCGAGTTCCTACTTTCAGACGCAGCAGGAATTTTTGGGCATGGTAAAACCGTTCGCGTGATATGGTAGTTTGAAGCTAAGAAATGGTTGAGAAGGCAACAAATTTTTCGCAATTCTGCTGCTCCAAACGCTTAACCAGAATGGCCTAGGGAAAAAATACACATACCTCTGTAATCGGGCGAGTTTCTACTTTCAGACGCAACAGGAATTTTTGGGTTTGGTCAATCCGTTCGCGAGATATGGGAGTTTGAAGCTAAGAAATGGTTTAGAAGACAACAAATTTTGCGCACTTCTGCTGCTCCAAACGCTTAACCAGAATGGCCTAGGGATAAAATACACATACCTTTGTAATCGGGCGAGTTTCTACTTTCAGACACAACAGGAATTTTTGGGTTTGGTCTATCCGTTCGCGAGATATGGGCGTTTGAAGCTAAGAAATGCTTGCGAAGGCAACAAATTTTTCGCACTTTTGCTGCTCCAAACGCTTAACCAGAGTGGCCTAGGGAAAAAATGCACATATCGTTGCAGTCTGGCGAGTATCTACTTTCAGATGCAAGAGTAATTTTTGGGTTTGGTTAATCCATTCGCGAGATATGGGAGTTTGAAGCTAAGAAATGGTTGAGCAGACAACAAATTTTTCCCACTTCTGCTGCTCCAAACGCTTAACCAGAATGGCCTAGGGAAAAAATACATATACAGTTGTAATCGGGAGAGTTTCTACTTTCAGACGCAGCAGGAATTTTTGGGCTTGGTGAAACCGTTCGCGTGATATGGTAGTTTGAGGCTAAGAAATGGTTGAGAAGGCAACAAATTTTTCTCACTTCTGCTGCTCCAAACGCTTAACCAGAATGGCCTAGGGAAAAAATACACATACCTTTGTAATCGGGCGAATTTCTACTTTCAGACGCACCAGGAATTTTTGGGTTTGGTCAATCCGTGCGCGAGACATGGGAGTTTGAAGCTAAGAAGTGGTTGAGAAGGCAACAAATTTTTCGCACTTCTGCTGCTCCAAACGCTTAACCAGAATGGCCTAGGGAAAGAAAACACATACCGTTGTAATCGGGCGAGTATGTACTTTCAGATGCAAGAGGAATTTTTGGGCTTGGTCAATTCGTTCGCGAGATATGGGCGTTTGAAGCCAAGAAATGGTTGAGAAGGTAAAAAGTTTCTCGCAATTCTGCTGCTCCAAACGATTAACAAGAATCGCCTAGGGAAAAAATACACATACCGTTGTAATCGGGCTAGTTTCTACTTTCAGACGCAGCAGGAATTTTTGGGCTTGGTCATACCGTTCGCGAGGTATGGGAGTTTGAAGCTAAGAAATGGTTGAGAAGACAACAAATTTTGCGCACTTCTGCTGCTCCAAACGCTTAACAAGAATGGCCTAGGGAAGAAATTCACATACCGTTGTAATCGGGCGAGTTCCTACTTTCAGACGCAGCAGGAATTTTTGGGCATGGTCAAACCGTTCGCGTGATATGGTGGTTTGAAGCTAAGAAATGGTTGAGAAGGCAACAAATTTTTCGCAATTCTGCTGCTCCAAACGCTTAACCAGAACGGCCTAGGGAAAAAATACACATACCTTTGTAATCGGGCGAGTTTCTACTTTCAGGCGCAACAGGAATTTTTGGGTTTGGTCAATCCGTTCGCGAGATATGGGAGTTTGAAGCTAAGAAATGGTTGAGAAGACAACAAATTTTGCGCATTTCTGCTGCTCCAAACGCTTAACCAGAATGGCCTAGGGAAAAAATACACATACCTTTGTAATCGGGCGAGTTTCTACTTTCAGACACAACAGGAATTTTTGGGTTTGGTCTATCCGTTCGCGAGATATGGGCGTTTGAAGCTAAGAAATGCTTGCGAAGGCAACAAATTTTTCGCACTTCTGCTGCTCCAAACGCTTAACCAGAGTGGCCTAGGGAAAAAATACACATACCGTTGTAATCGGGCGAGTATCTACTTTCAGATGCAAGAGTAATTTTTGGGTTTGGTTAATCCGTTCGCGAGATATGGGAGATTGAAGCTAAGAAATGGTTGGGCAGACAACAAATTTTTCCCACTTCTGCTGCTCCAAACGCTTAACCAGAATGGCCTAGGGAAAGAATACATATACCGTTGTAATCGGGCGAGTTTCTACTTTCAGACGCAGCAGGAATTTTTGGGCTTGGTCAAACCGTTCGCCAGATATGGCAGTTTGAAGCTAAGAAATGGTTGAGAAGGCAACAAATTTTTCGCACTTCTGCTGCTCCAAACGCTTAACCAGAATGGTCTAGGGAAAAAATACACATACCGTTGTAATCGGGCGAGAATCTACTTTCAGATGCAAGAGGAATTTTTGGGCTTGGTCAATCCGTTCGCGAGATATTGGAGTTTGAAGCTAAGAAATGGTTGAGCAGACAACAAATTTTTCCCACTTCTGCTGCTCCAAACGCATAACCAGAATGGCCTAGGGAAAAAACACATATACCGTTGTAATCGGGCGAGTTTCTACTTTCAGACGCAGCAGGAATTTTTGGGCTTGGTCAAACCGTTCGCGAGATATGGTAGTTTGAAGATAAGAAATGGTGGTGAAGGCAACAAATTTTTCGCACTTCTGCTGCTGCAAACGCGTAACCAGAATGGCCTAGGGAGAAAATACACATACCGTTGTAATCGGGCTAGTTTCTACTTTCAGACGCAGCAGGAATTTTTGAGCTTGGTCAAACCGTTCGCGAGATATGGGAGTTTGAATCTAAGAAATGGTTGAGCAGACAACAAACTTTCCCCACTTCTGCTGCTCCAAACGCTTAACCAGAATGGCCTAGTGAAAAAATGCACATATCGTTGCAGTCGGGCGAGTATCTACTTTCAAATGCAAGAGTAATTTTTGGGTTTTGTTAATCCGTTCACGAGATATGGGAGTTTGAAGCTAAGAAATGGTTGAGAAGACAACAAATTCTGCGCACATCTGCTTCCCCAAACGCTTAACCAGAAGGGCCTAGGGAAAAAATACACATACCATTGTAATCGGGCGAGTTTCTACTTTCAGACGCAACAGGAATTTTTGGGTTTGGTCTATCCGTTCGCGAGATATGGGCGTTTGAAGCTAAGAAATGCTTGAGAAGGCAACAAATTTTTCGCACTTCTGCTGCTCCAAACGCTTAACCAGAATGGTCTAGAGAAAAAATACACATACCGTTGTAATCGGGCGAGTTTCTACTTTCAGACGCAACAGGAATTTTTGGGTTTGGTCTATCCGTTCGCGAGATATGGGAGTTTGAAGCTAAGAAATGGTTGAGCAGACAACAAATTTTTCCCAATTCTGCTGCTCCAAACGCATAACCAGAATGGCCTAGGGAAAAAACACATATACCGTAGTAATCGGGCGAGTTTCTACTTTCAGACGCAGCAGGAATTTTTGGGCTTGGTCAAACCGTTCGCGAGATATGGTAGTTTGAAGCTAAGAAATGGTGTAGAAGGCAACAAATTTTTCCCACTTCTGCTGCTGCAAACCCTTAACCAGAATGGCCTAGGGAAAAAATACACATACCGTTGTAATCGGGCTGGTTTCTACTTTCAGACGCAGCAGGAATTTTTGAGCTTGGTCAAACCGTTCGCGAGATATGGGAGTTTGAATCTAAGAAATGGTGTAGAAGGCAACAAATTTTTCCCACTTCTGCTGCTGCAAACCCTTAACCAGAATAGCCTAGGGAAAAAATACACATACCGTTGTAATCGGGCTGGTTTCTACTTTCAGACGCAGCAGGAATTTTTGAGCTTGGTCAAACCGTTCGCGAGATATGGGAGTTTGAATCTAAGAAATGGTTGAGAAGGCAACAAATTTTTCGCACTTCTGCTGCTCCAAACGCTTAACCAGAATGGCCTAGGGAAAAAATGCACATATCGTTGCAGTCGGGCGAGTATCTACTTTCAGATGCAAGAGTAATTTTTGGGTTTGGTTAATCCATTCGCGAGATATGGGAGTTTGAAACCCAAGAAATGGTTGAGCAGACAACAAATTGTTCGCACTTCTGCTGCTCCAAACGCTTAACCAGAATGGCCTTGGGAAAAAAAACTCATACCGTTGTAATCGGGCGAGTATGTACTTTCAGATGCAAGAGGAATTTTTGGGCTTGGTCAATCCGTTCGCGAGATATGGGCGTTTGAAGCTAAGAAATGGTTGAGAAGGTAAAAAGTTTCTCGCCATTCTGCTGCTCCAAACGATTAACCAGAATGGCCTAGGGAAAAAATACACATACCGTTGTAATCGGGCTAGTTTCTACTTTCAGACGCAGCAGGAATTTTTGGGCTTGGTCAAACCGTTCGCGAGGTATGGGAGTTTGAAGCTAAGAAATGGTTGAGAAGACAACAAATTTTGCGCACTTCTGCTGCTCCAAACGCTTGACAAGAATGGCCTAGGGAAGAAATTCACATACCGTTGTAATCGGGCGAGTTCCTACTTTCAGACGCAGCAGGAATTTTTGGGCATGGTAAAACCGTTCGCGTGATATGGTAGTTTGAAGCTAAGAAATGGTTGAGAAGGCAACAAATTTTTCGCAATTCTGCTGCTCCAAACGCTTAACCAGAATGGCCTAGGGAAAAAATACACATACCTCTGTAATCGGGCGAGTTTCTACTTTCAGACGCAACAGGAATTTTTGGGTTTGGTCAATCCGTTCGCGAGATATGGGAGTTTGAAGCTAAGAAATGGTTTAGAAGACAACAAATTTTGCGCACTTCTGCTGCTCCAAACGCTTAACCAGAATGGCCTAGGGATAAAATACACATACCTTTGTAATCGGGCGAGTTTCTACTTTCAGACACAACAGGAATTTTTGGGTTTGGTCTATCCGTTCGCGAGATATGGGCGTTTGAAGCTAAGAAATGCTTGCGAAGGCAACAAATTTTTCGCACTTCTGCTGCTCCAAACGCTTAACCAGAGTGGCCTAGGGAAAAAATGCACATATCGTTGCAGTCTGGCGAGTATCTACTTTCAGATGCAAGAGTAATTTTTGGGTTTGGTTAATCCATTCGCGAGATATGGGAGTTTGAAGCTAAGAAATGGTTGAGCAGACAACAAATTTTTCCCACTTCTGCTGCTCCAAACGCTTAACCAGAATGGCCTAGGGAAAAAATACATATACAGTTGTAATCGGGAGAGTTTCTACTTTCAGACGCAGCAGGAATTTTTGGGCTTGGTGAAACCGTTCGCGTGATATGGTAGTTTGAGGCTAAGAAATGGTTGAGAAGGCAACAAATTTTTCTCACTTCTGCTGCTCCAAACGCTTAACCAGAATGGCCTAGGGAAAAAATACACATACCTTTGTAATCGGGCGAATTTCTACTTTCAGACGCACCAGGAATTTTTGGGTTTGGTCAATCCGTGCGCGAGACATGGGAGTTTGAAGCTAAGAAGTGTTTGAGAAGGCAACAAATTTTTCGCACTTCTGCTGCTCCAAACGCTTAACCAGAATGGCCTAGGGAAAGAAAACACATACCGTTGTAATCGGGCGAGTATGTACTTTCAGATGCAAGAGGAATTTTTGGGCTTGGTCAATTCGTTCGCGAGATATGGGCGTTTGAAGCCAAGAAATGGTTGAGAAGGTAAAAAGTTTCTCGCAATTCTGCTGCTCCAAACGATTAACAAGAATGGCCTAGGGAAAAAATACACATACCGTTGTAATCGGGCTAGTTTCTACTTTCAGACGCAGCAGGAATTTTTGGGCTTGGTCATACCGTTCGCGAGGTATGGGAGTTTGAAGCTAAGAAATGGTTGAGAAGACAACAAATTTTGCGCACTTCTGCTGCTCCAAACGCTTAACAAGAATGGCCTAGGGAAGAAATTCACATACCGTTGTAATCGGGCGAGTTCCTACTTTCAGACGCAGCAGGAATTTTTGGGCATGGTCAAACCGTTCGCGTGATATGGTGGTTTGAAGCTAAGAAATGGTTGAGAAGGCAACAAATTTTTCGCAATTCTGCTGCTCCAAACGCTTAACCAGAACGGCCTAGGGAAAAAATACACATACCTTTGTAATCGGGCGAGTTTCTACTTTCAGGCGCAGCAGGAATTTTTGGGCTGGGTCAAACCGTTCGCGAAATATGGTAGTTTGAAGCTAAGAAATGGTGGAGAAGGCAACAAATTTTTCGCACTTCTGCTGCTGCAAACCCTTAACCAGAATGGCCTAGGGTAAAAATACACATACCGTTGTAATCGGGCTAGTTTCTACTTTCAGACGCAGCAGGAATTTTTGAGCTTGGTCAAACCGTTCGCGAGATATGGGAGTTTGAATCTAAGAAATGGTTGAGAAGGCAACAAATTTTTCGCACTTCTGCTGCTCCAAACGCTTAACCAGAATGGCCTAGGGAAAAAATGCACATATCGTTGCAGTCGGCCGAGTTTCTGCTTTTAGATGCAAGAGGAATTTTTGGGTTTCGTCAATCCGTTCGCGAGACATGGGAGTTTGAAGCTAAGAAGTGGTTGAGAAGGCAACAAATTTTTTAGCGCACTTCTGCTGCTCCAAACGCTTAACCAGAATGGCCTAGGGAAAAAAAACACATACCGTTGTAATCGGGCGAGTATCTACTTTCAGATACAAGAGGAATTTTTGGGCTGGTCAATCCGTTCGCGAGATATGGGCGTTTGAAGCTAAGAAATGGTTGAGAAGGCAAAAAGTTTCTCGCAATACTGCTGCTCCAAACGATTAACCAGAATGGCGTAGGGAAAAAATACACATACCGTTGTAATCGGGCGAGTTTCTACTTTCAGACGCAGCAGGAATTTTTGGGCTTAGTCAAACCGTTCGCGAGATATGGGAGTTTGAAGCTAAGAAATGTTTGAGAAGGCAACAAATTTTTCGCAATCATGCAGCTCCAAACGCTTAACCAGAATGGCATAGGGAAAAAATACACATACCGTTGTAATCGGGCGAGTATCTACTTTCAGATGCAAGAGTAATTTTTGGGTTTGGTTAATCCATTCGCGAGATATGGGAGTTTGAAGCTAAGAAATGGTTGAGCAGACAACAAATGTTTCCCACTTCTGCTGCTCCAAACGCTTAACCAGAATGGACTAGGGAAAAAATACATATACAGTTGTAATCGGGCGAGTTTCTACTTTCAGACGCAGCAGGAATTTTTGGGCTTGGTCAAACCGTTCGCGTGATATGGTAGTTTGAGGCTAAGAAATGGTTGAGAAGGCAACAAATTTTTCGCACTTCTGCTGCTCCAAACGCTTAACCAGTATGGCCTAGGGAAAAAATACACATACCTTTGTAATCGGGCGAGTTTCTACTTTCAGACGCAACAGGAATTTTTGGGTTTGGTCAATCCGTGCGCGAGATATGGGAGTTTGATGCTAAGCAATGGTTGAGAAGACAACAAATCTTGCGCACTTCTGCTGCTCCAAACGCTTAACCAGACTGGCCTAGGGAAAAAATACACATACCTTTGTAATCGGGCGAGTTTCTACTTTCAGACGCAACAGGAATTTTTGGGTTTCGTCAATCCGTTCGCGAGAAATGGGAGTTTGAAGCTAAGAAATGATTGAGAAGACAACAAATTTTGCGCACATCTGCTTCCCCAAACGCTTAACCAGAAGGGCCTAGGGAAAAAATACACATACCGTTGTAATCGGGCGAGTTTCTACTTTCAGACGCAGCAGGAATTTTTGGGTTTGGTCAATCCGTTCGCGAGAAATGGGAGTTTGAAGCTAAGAAATGGTTGAGAAGGCAACAAATTTTTCGCACTTCTGCTGCTCCAAACGCTTAACCAGAATGGCCTAGGGAAAGAATACACTTACCTTTGTAATCGGGCGGGTTTCTACCTTCAGACGCAACAGGAATTTTTGGGTTTGGTCAATCCGTTCGCGAGATATGGGAGTTTGAAGCTATGAAATGGTTGAGAAGACAACAAATTTTGCGCACTTCGGCTTCCCGATACGCTTAACCAGAAGGGCCTAGGGAAAAACTACACATACCGTTGTAATCGGGCGAGTTTCTACCTTCAGACGCAACAGGAATTTTAGGGTTTGGTCAATCCGTTCGCGAGATATGGGAGTTTGAAGCTAAGAAATGGTTGAGAAGACAACAAATTTTGCGCACTTCTGCTTCCCCATACGCTTAACCAGAAGGGCTTAGGGAAAAAATACACATACCGTTGTAATTGGGCGAGTTTCTACTTTCAGACGCAGCAGGAATTTTTGGGTTTGGTCAATCCGTTCGCGAGAAATGGGAGTTTGAAGCTAAGAAATGGTTGAGAAGGCAACAAATTTTTCGCACTTCTGCTGCTCCAAACGCTTAACCAGAATGGCCTAGGGAAAAAATACACTTACCTTTGTAATCGGGCTTGTTTCTAGTTTCAGACGCAGCAGGAATTTTGGGGCTTGGTCAAACCGTTCGCGAGATATGGGAGTTTGAAGCTAAGAAATGGTTGAGAAGGCAACAAATTTTTCGCACTTCTGCTGCTCCAAACGCTTAACCAGAATGGCCTAGGGAAAAAATGCACATATCGTTGTAATCGGGCGAGTGTCTACTTTCAGATGCAAGAGCAATTTTTGGGTTTGGTTAATCCGTTCGCGAGATATGTGAGTTTGAAGCTAAGAAATGGTTGAGCAGACAACAAATTTTTCCCACTTCTGCTGCTCCAAACGCTTAACCAGAATGGCCTAGGGAAAAAGTACATATACCGTTGTAATCGGGCGAGTTTCTACTTTCAGACGCAGCAGGAATTTTTGGGCTTGGTCAAACCGTTCGCGTGATATGGTAGTTTGAAGCTAAGAAATGGTTGAGGAGGCAACAAATTTTTCGCAATTCTGCTGCTCCAAACGCTAAACCAGAATGGCCTAGTGAAAAAATACACATACCTTTGTAATCGGGCGAGTTTCTACTTTCAGACGCAACAGGAATTTTTGGGTTTATTCAATCCGTTCGCGAGATATGGGAGTTTGAAGCTAAGAAATGGTTGAGAAGACAACAAATTTTGCGCACTTCTGCTGCTCCAAACGCTTAACCAGACTGGCCTAGGGAAAAAATACACTTACCTTTGTAATCGGGCGGGTTTCTACCTTCAGACGCCACAGGAATTTTTGGGTTTGGTCAATCCGTTCGCGAGATATGGGAGTTTGAAGCTAAGAAATGGTTGAGAAGGCAACAAATTTTTCGCACTTCTGCTGCTCCAAACGCTTAACCAGAATGGCCTAGGGAAAAAAAACACATACCGTTGTAATCGGGCGAGTATCTACTTTCAGATGCAAGAGGAATTTTTGGGCTTGGTCAATCCGTTCGCGAGATATGGGCGTTTGAAGCTAAGAAATGGTTGAGAAGGCAAAAAGTTTCTCGCAATACTGCTGCTCCAAACGATTAACCAGAATGGCGTAGGGAAAAAATACACATACCGTTGTAATCGGGCGAGTTTCTACTTTCAGACGCAGCAGGAATTTTTGGGCTTGGTCAAACCGTTCGCGAGATATGGGAGTTTGAAGCTAAGAAATGTTTGAGAAGGCAACAAATTTTTCGCAATCATGCAGCTCCAAACGCTTAACCAGAATGGCATAGGGAAAGAATACACATACCGTTGTAATCGGGCGAGTATCTACTTTCAGATGCAAGAGTAATTTTTGGGTTTGGTTAATCCATTCGCGAGATATGGGAGTTTGAAGCTAAGAAATGGTTGAGCAGACAACAAATGTTTCCCACTTCTGCTGCTCCAAACGCTTAACCAGAATGGCCTAGGGAAAAAATACATATACAGTTGTAATCGGGCGAGTTTCTACTTTCAGACGCAGCAGGAATTTTTGGGCTTGGTCAAACCGTTCGCGTGATATGGTAGTTTGAGGCTAAGAAATGGTTGAGAAGGCAACAAATTTTTCGCACTTCTGCTGCTCCAAACGCTTAACCAGTATGGCCTAGGGAAAAAATACACATACCTTTGTAATCGGGCGAGTTTCTACTTTCAGACGCAACAGGAATTTTTGGGTTTGGTCAATCCGTGCGCGAGATATGGGAGTTTGATGCTAAGCAATGGTTGAGAAGACAACAAATCTTGCGCACTTCTGCTGCTCCAAACGCTTAACCAGACTGGCCTAGGGAAAAAATACACATACCTTTGTAATCGGGCGAGTTTCTACTTTCAGACGCAACAGGAATTTTTGGGTTTCGTCAATCCGTTCGCGAGAAATGGGAGTTTGAAGCTAAGAAATGGATGAGAAGGCAACAAATTTTTCGCACTTCTGCTGCTCCAAACGCTTAACCAGAATGGCCTTGGGAAAAAATACACTTACCTTTGTAATCGGGCGAGTTTCTACTTTCAGACGCAACAGGAATTTTTGGGTTTAGTCAATCCGTTCGCGAGATATGGGAGTTTGAAGCTAAGAAATGTTTGAGAAGGCAACAAATTTTTCGCAATCATGCAGCTCCAAACGCTTAACCAGAATGACATAGGGAAAAAATACACATACCGTTGTAAACGGGCGAGTATCTACTTTCAGATGCAAGAGTAATTTTTGGGTATGGTTAATCCGTTCGCGAGATATGGGAGTTTGAAGTAAGAAATGGTTGAGCAGACAACGAATTTTTCCCACTTCTGCTGCTCCAAACGCATAACCAGAATGGCCTAGGGAAAAAATACATATACCGTTGTAATCGGGCGAGTTTCTACTTTCAGACGCAGCAGGAATTTTTGGGCTTGGTCAAACCGTTCGCGAGATATGGTAGTTTGAAGCTAAGAAATGGTGGAGAAGGCAACAAATTTTTCGCACTTCTGCTGCTCCAAACGCTTAACCAGAATGGCCTAGGGAAAAAATGCACATATCGTTGCAGTCGGGCGAGTATCTACTTTCAGATGCAAGAGTAATTTTTGGGTTTGGTTAATCCGTTCGCGAGATATGGGAGTTTGAAGCTAAGAAATGGTTGAGCAGACAACAAATTTTTCCCACTTCTGCTGCGCCAAACGCTTAACCAGAATGGCCTAGGGAAAAAATACACATACCTTTGTAATCGGGCGAGTTTCTACTTTCAGACGCAACAGGAATTTTTGGGTTTGGTCAATCCGTGCGCGAGATATGGGAGTTTGAAGCTAAGCAATGGTTGGGAAGACAACAAATCTTGCGCACTTCTGCTGCTCCAAACGCTTAACCAGACTGACCTAGGGAAAAAATACACATACCTTTGTAATCGGGCGAGTTTCTACTTTCAGACGCAACAGGAATTTTTGGTTTCGTCAATCCGTTCACGAGTAATGGGAGTTTGAAGCTAAGAAATGATTGAGAAGACAACAAATTTTGCGCACATCTGCTTCCCCAAACGCTTAACCAGAAGGGCCTAGGGAAAAAATACACATACCGTTGTAATCGGGCGAGTTTCTACTTTCAGACGCAGCAGGAATTTTTGGGTTTGGTCAATCCGTTCGCGAGAAATGGGAGTTTGAAGCTAAGAAATGGTTGAGAAGGCAACAAATTTTTCGCACTTCTGCTGCTCCAAACGCTTAACCAGAATGGCCTAGGGAAAAAATACACTTACCTTTGTAATCGGGCGGGTTTCTACCTTCAGACGCAACAGGAATTTTTGGGTTTGGTCAATCCGTTCGCGAGATATGGGAGTTTGAAGCTATGAAATGGTTGAGAAGACAACAAATTTTGCGCACTTCTGCTGCTCCAAACGCTCAACCAGAATGGCCTAGGGAAAAACTACACATACCGTTGTAATCGGGCTAGTTTCTAGTTTCAGTCGCAGCAGGAATTTTTGGGCTTGGTCAATCCGTTCGCGAGATATAGGAGTTTGAAGCTAAGAAATGGTTGAGAAGGCAACAAGTTGTTCGCACTTCGGCTTCCCCAAACGCTTAACCAGAAGGGCCTAGGGAAAAACTACACATACCATTGTAATCGGGCGAGTTTCTACCTTCAGACGCAACAGGAATTTTAGGGTTTGGTCAATCCGTTCGCGAGATATGGGAGTTTGAAGCTAAGAAATGGTTGAGAAGACAACAAATTTTGCGCACTTCTGCTTCCCCATACGCTTAACCAGAAGGGCTTAGGGAAAAAATACACATACCGCTGTAATTGGGCGAGTTTCTACTTTCAGACGCAGCAGGAATTTTTGGGTTTGGTCAATCCGTTCGCGAGAAATGGGAGTTTGAAGCTAAGAAATGGTTGAGAAGGCAACAAATTTTTCGCACTTCTGCTGCTCCAAACGCTTTACCAGAATGGCCTAGGGAAAAAATACACTTACCTTTGTAATCGGGCTTGTTTCTAGTTTCAGACGCAGCAGGAATTTTTGGGCTTGGTCAAACCGTTCGCGAGATATGGGAGTTTGAAGCTAAGAAATGGTTGAGAAGGCAACAAATTTTTCGCACTTCTGCTGCTCCAAACGCTTAACCAGAATGGCCTAGGGAAAAACTACACATACCATTGTAATCGGGCGAGTTTCTACTTTCAGACGCAGCAGGATTTTATGGGATTGGTCAACCCGTTCGCGAGATATGGGAGTTTGAAGTTAAGAAATGGTTGAGAAGGGAACAAATTTTTCGCAATTCTGCTGCACCAAACGCTTAACCAGAATGGCCTAGGGAAAAAATACACATACCTTTGTAATCGGGCGAGTTTCTACTTTCAGACGCAACAGGAATTTTTGGGTTTGGTCAATCCGTTCGCGAGATATGGGAGTTTGAATCTAAGAAATGGTTGAGAAGACAACAAATTTTGCGCACTTCGGCTTCCCGATACGCTTAACCAGAAGGGCCTAGGGAAAAACTACACATACCATTGTAATCGGGCGAGTTTCTACCTTCAGACGCAACAGGAATTTTAGGGTTTGGTCAATCCGTTCGCGAGATATGGGAGTTTGAAGCTAAGAAATGGTTGAGAAGACAACAAATTTTGCGCACTTCTGCTTCCCCATACGCTTAACCAGAAGGGCTTAGGGAAAAAATACACATACCGTTGTAATTGGGCGAGTTTCTACTTTCAGACGCAGCAGGAATTTTTGGGTTTGGTCAATCCGTTCGCGAGAAATGGGAGTTTGAAGCTAAGAAATGGTTGAGAAGGCAACAAATTTTTCGCACTTCTGCTGCTCCAAACGCTTAACCAGAATGGCCTAGGGAAAAAATACACTTACCTTTGTAATCGGGCTTGTTTCTAGTTTCAGACGCAGCAGGAATTTTGGGGCTTGGTCAAACCGTTCGCGAGATATGGGAGTTTGAAGCTAAGAAATGGTTGAGAAGGCAACAAATTTTTCGCACTTCTGCTGCTCCAAACGCTTAACCAGAATGGCCTAGGGAAAAAATGCACATATCGTTGTAATCGGGCGAGTGTCTACTTTCAGATGCAAGAGCAATTTTTGGGTTTGGTTAATCCGTTCGCGAGATATGTGAGTTTGAAGCTAAGAAATGGTTGAGCAGACAACAAATTTTTCCCACTTCTGCTGCTCCAAACGCTTAACCAGAATGGCCTAGGGAAAAAGTACATATACCGTTGTAATCGGGCGAGTTTCTACTTTCAGACGCAGCAGGAATTTTTGGGCTTGGTCAAACCGTTCGCGTGATATGGTAGTTTGCAGCTAAGAAATGGTTGAGGAGGCAACAAATTTTTCGCAATTCTGCTGCTCCAAACGCTAAACCAGAATGGCCTAGGGAAAAAATACACATACCTTTGTAATCGGGCGAGTTTCTACTTTCAGACGCAACAGGAATTTTTGGATTTATTCAATCCGTTCGCGAGATATGGGAGTTTGAAGCTAAGAAATGCTTGAGAAGACAACAAATTTTGCGCAATTCTGCTGGTCCAAACGCTTAAGCAGACAGGCCTAGGGAAAAAATACACTTACCTTTGTAATCGGGCGAGTTTCTACTTTCAGACGCAACAGGAATTTTTGGGTTTGTTCAATCCGTTCGCGAGATATGGGAGTTTGAGGCTAAGAAATGGTTGTGAAGACAACAAATTTTGCGCACTTCTGCTTCCCCAAACGCTTAACCAGAAGGGCCTAGGGAAAAACTACATATACCGTTGTAATCGGGCGAGTTTCTACTTTCAGACGCAGCAGGAATTTTTGGGCTTGGTCAAACCGTTCGCGTGATATGTGAGTTTGCAGCTAAGAAATGGTTGAGGAGGCAACAAATTTTTCGCAATTCTGCTGCTCCAAACGCTAAACCAGAATGGCCTAGGGAAAAAATACACATACCTTTGTAATCGGGCGAGTTTCTACTTTCAGACGCAACAGGAATTTTTGGATTTATTCAATCCGTTCGCGAGATATGGGAGTTTGAAGCTAAGAAATGGTTGAGAAGACAACAAATTTTGCGCACTTCTGCTGGTCCAAACGCTTAAGCAGACTGGCCTAGGGAAAAAATACACTTACCTTTGTAATCGGGCGAGTTTCTACTTTCAGACGCAACAGGAATTTTTGGGTTTGGTCAATCCGTTCGCGAGATATGGGAGTTTGAGGCTAAGAAATGGTTGAGAAGGCAACAAATTTTTCGCACTTCTGCTGCTCCAAACGCTTAACCAGAATGGCCTAGGGAAAAAATACACTTACCTTTGTAATCGGGCGGGTTTCTACCTTCAGACGCAACAGGAATTTTTGGGTTTGGTCAATCCGTTCGCGAGATATCGGAGTTTGAAGCTATGAAATGGTTGAGAAGACAACAAATTTTGCGCACTTCTGCTGCTCCAAACGCTCAACCAGAATGGCCTAGGGAAAAACTACACATACCGTTGTAATCGGGCTAGTTTCTAGTTTCAGACGCAGCAGGAATTTTTGGGCTTGGTCAATCCGTTCGCGAGATATAGGAGTTTGAAGCTAAGAAATGATTGAGAAGGCAACAAATTGTTCGCACTTCTGCTGCTCCAAACGCTTAACCAGAATGGCCTAGGGAAAAAATGCACACATCGCTGTAATCGGGCGAGTGTCTACTTTCAGATGCAAGAGTAATTTTTGGGTTTGGTTAATCCGTTCGCGAGATATGTGAGTTTGAAGCTAAGAAATGGTTGAGCAGACAACAAATTTTTCCCACTTCTGCTGCTCCAAACGCTTAACCAGAATGGCCCAGGGAAAAAATACACTTACCTTTGTAATCGGGCGAGTTTCTACTTTCAGACGCAACAGGAATTTTTGGGTTTGGTCAATCCGTCCGCGAGATATGGGAATTTGAAGCTAAGAAATGGTTGAGAAGACAACAAATTTTGCGCACTTCTGCTGCCCCAAACGCTTAACCAGAATGGCCTAGGGAAAAACTACACATACCATTGTAATCGGGCGAGTTTCTAACTTCAGACGCAACAGGAATTTTAGGGTTTGGTCAATCCGTTCGCGAGATATGGGAGATTGAAGCTAAGAAATGGTTGAGAAGACAACAAATTTTGCGCACTTCTGCTTCCCCAAACGCTTAACCAGAAGGGCCTAGGGAAAAAATACACATACCGTTGTAATTGGGCGAGTTTCTACTTTCAGACGCAGCAGGAATTTTTAGGTTTGGTCAATCCGTTCGCGAGAAATGGGAGTTTGAAGCTAAGAAATGGTTGAGAAGGCAACAAATTTTTCGCATTTCTGCTGCTCCAAACGCTTAACCAGAATGGCCTAGGGAAAAAATACACTTACGTTTGTAATCGGGCTTGTTTCTAGTTTCAGACGCAGCAGGAATTTTTGGGCTTGGTCAAACCGTTCGCGAGATATGGGAGTTTGAAGCTAAGAAATGGTTGAGGAGGCAACAAATTTTTCGCATTTCTGCTGCTCCAAACGCTTAACCAGAATGGCCTAGGGAAAAAATGCACATATCGTTGTAATCGGGCGAGTGTCTACTTTCAGATGCAAGAGCAATTTTTGGGTTTGGTTAATCCGTTCGCGAGATATGTGAGTTTGAAGCTAAGAAATGGTTGAGCAGACAACAAATTTTTCCCACTTCTGCTGCTCCAAACGCTTAACCAGAATGGCCTAGGGAAAAAGTACATATACCGTTGTAATCGGGCGAGTTTCTATATTTCAGACGCAGCAGGAATTTTTGGGCTTGGTCAAACCGTTCGCGTGATATGGTAGTTTGAAGCTAAGAAATGGTTGAGGAGGCAACAAATTTTTCGCAATTCTGCTGCTCCAAACGCTAAACCAGAATGGCCTAGGGAAAAAATACACATACCTTTGTAATCGGGCGAGTTTCTACTTTCAGACGCAACAGGAATTTTTGGGTTTATTCAATCCGTTCGCGAGATATGGGAGTTTGAAGCTAAGAAATGGTTGAGAAGACAACAAATTTTGCGCACTTCTGCTGCTCCAAACGCTTAACCAGACTGGCCTAGGGAAAAAATACACTTACCTTTGTAATCGGGCGGGTTTCTACCTTCAGACGCAACAGGAATTTTTGGGTTTGGTCAATCCGTTCGCGAGATATGGGAGTTTGAAGCTATGAAATGGTTGAGAAGACAACAAATTTTGCGCACTTCTGCTGCTCCAAACGCTCAACCAGAATGGCCTAGGGAAAAACTACACATACCGTTGTAATCGGGCGAGTGTCTACTTTCAGATGCAAGAGTAATTTTTGGGTTTGGTTAATCCGTTCGCGAGATATGGGAGTTTGAAGCTAAGAAATGGTTGAGCAGACAACAAATTTTTCCCACTTCTGCTGCTCCAAACGCTTAACCAGAATGGCCTAGGGAAAAAGTACATATACCGTTGTAATCGGGCGAGTTTCTACTTTCAGACGCAGCAGGAATTTTTGGGCTTGGTCAAACCGTTCGCGTGATATGGTAGTTTGAAGCTAAGAAATGGTTGAGGATGCAACAAATTTTGCGCACTTCTGCTGCTCCAAACGCTTAACCAGACTGGCCTAGGGAAAAAATACACATACCTTTGTAATCGGGCGAGTCTCTACTTTCAGACGCAACAGGAATTTTTGGGTGTCGTCAATCCGTTCACGAGATATGGGTGTTTGAAGCTAAGAAATGGTTGAGAAGACAACAAATTTTGCGCACTTCTGCTTCACCAAAAGCTTAACTAGAAGGGCCTAGGGAAGAAATACACATACCGTTGTAATCGGGCGAGTATTTACTTTCAGACGCAGCAGGAATTTTTGGGTTTGGTCAATCCGTTCGCGAGAAATGGGAGTTTGATGCTAAGAAATGGTTGAGAAGGCAACAAATTTTTCGCAATTCTGCTGCCCCAAACGCTTAACCAGAATGGCCTAGGGAAAAACTACACATACCATTGTAATCGGGCGAGTTTCTACTTTCAGACGCAGCAGGAATTTATGGGATTGGTCAACCCGTTCGCGAGATATGGGAGTTTGAAGTTAAGAAATGGTTGAGAAGGGAACAAATTTTTCGCAATTCTGCTGCACCAAACGCTTAACCAGAATGGCCTAGGGAAAAAATGCACACATCGCTGTAATCGGGCGAGTGTCTACTTTCAGATGCAAGAGTAATTTTTGGGTTTGGTTAATCCGTTCGCGAGATATGGGAGTTTGAAGCTAAGAAATGGTTGAGCAGACAACAAATTTTTCCCACTTCTGCTGCTCCAAACGCTTAACCAGAATGGCCTAGGGAAAAAGTACATATACCGTTGTAATCGGGCGAGTTTCTGCTTTCAGACGCAGCAGGAATTTTTGGGCTTGGTCAAACCGTTCGCGTGATATGGTAGTTTGAAGCTAAGAAATGGTTGAGGATGCAACAAATTTTGCGCACTTCTGCTGCTCCAAACGCTTAACCAGACTGGCCTAGGGAAAAAATACACATACCTTTGTAATCGGGCGAGTCTCTACTTTCAGACGCAACAGGAATTTTTGGGTGTCGTCAATCCGTTCACGAGATATGGGTGTTTGAAGCTAAGAAATGGTTGAGAAGACAACAAATTTTGCGCACTTCTGCTTCACCAAAAGCTTAACTAGAAGGGCCTAGGGAAGAAATACACATACCGTTGTAATCGGGCGAGTATTTACTTTCAGACGCAGCAGGAATTTTTGGGTTTGGTCAATCCGTTCGCGAGAAATGGGAGTTTGATGCTAAGAAATGGTTGAGAAGGCAACAAATTTTTCGCACTTCTGCTGCCCCAAACGCTTAACCAGAATGGCCTAGGGAAAAACTACACATACCATTGTAATCGGGCGAGTTTCTACTTTCAGACGCAGCAGGATTTTATGGGATTGGTCAACCCGTTCGCGAGATATGGGAGTTTGAAGTTAAGAAATGGTTGAGAAGGGAACAAATTTTTCGCAATTCTGCTGCACCAAACGCTTAACCAGAATGGCCTAGGGAAAAAATGCACACATCGCTGTAATCGGGCGAGTGTCTACTTTCAGATGCAAGAGTAATTTTTGGGTTTGGTTAATCCGTTCGCGAGATATGGGAGTTTGAAGCTAAGAAATGGTTGAGCAGACAACAAATTTTTCCCACTTCTGCTGCTCCAAACGCTTAACCAGAATGGCCTAGGGAAAAAGTACATATACCGTTGTAATCGGGCGAGTTTCTACTTTCAGACGCAGCAGGAATTTTTGGGCTTGGTCAAACCGTTCGCGTGATATGGTAGTTTGAAGCTAAGAAATGGTTGAGGATGCAACAAATTTTGCGCACTTCTGCTGCTCCAAACGCTTAACCAGACTGGCCTAGGGAAAAAATACACATACCTTTGTAATCGGGCGAGTCTCTACTTTCAGACGCAAGAGTAATTTTTGGGTTTGGTTAATCCGTTCGCGAGATATGGGAGTTTGAAGCTAAGAAATGGTTGAGCAGACAACAAATTTTTCCCACTTCTGCTGCTCCAAACGCTTAACCAGAATGGCCTAGGGAAAAAGTACATATACCGTTGTAATCGGGCGAGTTTCTACTTTCAGACGCAGCAGGAATTTTTGGGCTTGGTCAAACCGTTCGCGTGATATGGTAGTTTGAAGCTAAGAAATGGTTGAGGATGCAACAAATTTTGCGCACTTCTGCTGCTCCAAACGCTTAACCAGACTGGCCTAGGGAAAAAATACACATACCTTTGTAATCGGGCGAGTCTCTACTTTCAGACGCAACAGGAATTTTTGGGTGTCGTCAATCCGTTCACGAGATATGGGTGTTTGAAGCTAAGAAATGGTTGAGAAGACAACAAATTTTGCGCACTTCTGCTTCACCAAAAGCTTAACTAGAAGGGCCTAGGGAAGAAATACACATACCGTTGTAATCGGGCGAGTATTTACTTTCAGACGCAGCAGGAATTTTTGGGTTTGGTCAATCCGTTCGCGAGAAATGGGAGTTTGATGCTAAGAAATGGTTGAGAAGGCAACAAATTTTTCGCACTTCTGCTGCCCCAAACGCTTAACCAGAATGGCCTAGGGAAAAACTACACATACCATTGTAATCGGGCGAGTTTCTACTTTCAGACGCAGCAGGATTTTATGGGATTGGTCAACCCGTTCGCGAGATATGGGAGTTTGAAGTTAAGAAATGGTTGAGAAGGGAACAAATTTTTCGCAATTCTGCTGCACCAAACGCTTAACCAGAATGGCCTAGGGAAAAAATGCACACATCGCTGTAATCGGGCGAGTGTCTACTTTCAGATGCAAGAGTAATTTTTGGGTTTGGTTAATCCGTTCGCGAGATATGGGAGTTTGAAGCTAAGAAATGGTTGAGCAGACAACAAATTTTTCCCACTTCTGCTGCTCCAAACGCTTAACCAGAATGGCCTAGGGAAAAAGTACATATACCGTTGTAATCGGGCGAGTTTCTACTTTCAGACGCAGCAGGAATTTTTGGGCTTGGTCAAACCGTTCGCGTGATATGGTAGTTTGAAGCTAAGAAATGGTTGAGGATGCAACAAATTTTGCGCACTTCTGCTGCTCCAAACGCTTAACCAGACTGGCCTAGGGAAAAAATACACATACCTTTGTAATCGGGCGAGTCTCTACTTTCAGACGCAACAGGAATTTTTGGGTGTCGTCAATCCGTTCACGAGATATGGGTGTTTGAAGCTAAGAAATGGTTGAGAAGACAACAAATTTTGCGCACTTCTGCTTCACCAAAAGCTTAACTAGAAGGGCCTAGGGAAGAAATACACATACCGTTGTAATCGGGCGAGTATTTACTTTCAGACGCAGCAGGAATTTTTGGGTTTGGTCAATCCGTTCGCGAGAAATGGGAGTTTGATGCTAAGAAATGGTTGAGAAGGCAACAAATTTTTCGCACTTCTGCTGCCCCAAACGCTTAACCAGAATGGCCTAGGGAAAAACTACACATACCATTGTAATCGGGCGAGTTTCTACTTTCAGACGCAGCAGGATTTTATGGGATTGGTCAACCCGTTCGCGAGATATGGGAGTTTGAAGTTAAGAAATGGTTGAGAAGGGAACAAATTTTTCGCAATTCTGCTGCACCAAACGCTTAACCAGAATGGCCTAGGGAAAAAATACACATACCTTTGTAATCGGGCGAGTTTCTACTTTCAGACGCAACAGGAATTTTTGGGTTTGGTCAATCCGTTCGCGAGATATGGGAGTTTGAAGCTAAGAAATGGTTGAGAAGGCAACAAATTTTTCGCACTTCTGCTGCTCCAAACGCTTAACCAGAATGGCCTAGGGAAAAAATGCACATATCGTTGTAATCGGGCGAGTGTCTACTTTCAGATGCAAGAGTAATTTTTGGGTTTTGTTAATCCGTTCGCGAGATGTGTGAGTTTGAAGCTACGAAATGGTTGAGCAGACAACAAATTTTTCCCACTTCTGCTGCTCCAAACGCTTAACCAGAATGGCCTAGGGAAAAAGTACATATACCGTTGTAATCGTGCGAGTTTCTACTTTCAGACGCAGCAGGAATTTTTGGGCTTGGTCAAACCGTTCGCGTGATATGGTAGTTTGAAGCTAAGAAATGGTTGAGGAGGCAACAAACTTTTCGCACTTCTGCTGCTCCAAACGCTAAACCAGAATGGCCTAGGGGAAAAATACACATACCTTTGTAATCGGGCGAGTTTCTACTTTCAGACGCAACAGGAATTTTTGGGTTTATTCAATCCGTTCGCGAGATATGGGAGTTTGAAGCTAAGAAATGTTTGAGACGACAACAAATTTTGCGCACTTCTGCTGCTCCAAACGCTTAACCAGACTGGCCTAGGGAAAAAATACACTTACCTTTGTAATCGGGCGAGTTTCTACTTTCAGACGCAACAGGAATTTTTGGGTGTCGTCAATCCGTTCACGAGATATGGGTGTTTGAAGCTAAGAAATGGTTGAGAAGACAACAAATTTTGCGCACTTCTGCTGCCCCAAACGCTTAACCAGAATGGCCTAGGGAAAAAATACACTTACCTTTGTAATCGGGCTTGTTTCTAGTTTCAGACGCAGCAGGAATTTTTGGGCTTGGTCAAACCGTTCGCGAGATATGGGAGTTTGAAGCTAAGAAATGGTTGAGAAGGCAACAAATTTTTCGCACTTCTGCTGCTCCAAACGCTTAACCAGAATGGCCTAGGGAAAAAATGCACATATCGTTGTAATCGGGCGAGTGTCTACTTTCAGATGCAAGAGTAATTCTTGGGTTTGGTTAATCCGTTCGCGAGATATGTGAGTTTGAAGCTACGAAATGGTTGAGCAGACAACAAATTTTTCCCACTTCTGCTGCTCCAAACGCTTAACCAGAATGGCCTAGGGAAAAAGTACATATACCGTTGTAATCGTGCGAGTTTCTACTTTCAGACGCAGCAGGAATTTTTGGGCTTGGTCAAACCGTTCGCGTGATATGGTAGTTTGAAGCTAAGAAATGGTTGAGGAGGCAACAAACTTTTCGCACTTCTGCTGCTCCAAACGCTAAACCAGAATGGCCTAGGGAAAAAATACACATACCTTTGTAATCGGGCGAGTTTCTACTTTCAGACGCAACAGGAATTTTTGGGTTTATTCAATCCGTTCGCGAGATATGGGAGTTTGAAGCTAAGAAATGTTTGAGACGACAACAAATTTTGCGCACTTCTGCTGCTCCAAACGCTTAACCAGACTGGCCTAGGGAAAAAATACACTTACCTTTGTAATCGGGCGAGTTTCTACTTTCAGACGCAACAGGAATTTTTGGGTTTATTCAATCCGTTCGCGAGATATGGGAGTTTGAAGCTAAGAAATGGTTGAGAAGACAACAAATTTTGCGCACTTCTGCTGCTCCAAACGCTTAACCAGACTGGCCTAGGGAAAAAATACACATACCGTTGTAATCGGGCGAGTATCTTCTTTCAGATGCAAGAGGAATTTTTGGGCTTGGTCAATCCGGTCGCGAGATATGGGCGTTTGAAGCTAAGAAATGTTTGAAAAGGCAACAAATTTCTCGCAATTCTGCTGCTCCAAACGCTTAACCAGAATGGCCTGGGGAATAAATACACATACCGTTGTAACCGGGCTAGTTTCTACTTTCAGACGCAGCAGGAATTTTTGGGTTTGGTCAATCCGTTCGCGAGATATGGGAGTTTGAAGCTAAGAAATGGTTGAGAAGACAACAAATTTTGCGCACTTTGGCTTCCCCAAACGCTTAACCAGAAGGGCCTAGGGAAAAACTACACATACCATTGTAATCGGGCGAGTTTCTACCTTCAGACGCAAGAGGAATTTTAGGGTTTGGTCAATCCGTTCGCGAGATATGGGAGTTTGAAGCTAAGAAATGGTTGAGAAGACAACAAATTTTGCGCACTTCTGCTTCCCCAAACGCTTAACCAGAAGGGCCTAGGGAAAAAATACACATACCGTTGTAATTGGGCGAGTTTCTACTTTCAGACGCAGCAGGAATTTTTGGGTTTGGTCAATCCGTTCGCGAGAAATGGGAGTTTGAAGCTAAGAAATGGTTGAGAAGGCAACAAATTTTTCGCACTTCTGCTGCTCCAAACGCTTAACCAGAATGGCCTAGGGAAAAAATACACTTACCTTTGTAATCGGGCTTGTTTCTAGTTTCAGACGCAGCTGGAATTTTTGGGCTTGGTCAAACCGTTCGCGAGATATGGGAGTTTGAAGCTAAGAAATGGTTGAGAAGGCAACAAATTTTTCGCACTTCTGCTGCTCCAAACGCTTAACCAGAATGGCCTAGGGAAAAAATGCACATATCGTTGTAATCGGGCGAGTGTCTACTTTCAGATGCAAGAGCAATTTTTGGGTTTGGTTAATCCGTTCGCGAGATATGTGAGTTTGAAGCTAAGAAATGATTGAGCAGACAACAAATTTTTCCCACTTCTGCTGCTCCAAACGCTTAACCAGAATGGCCTAGGGAAAAAGTACATATACCGTTGTAATCGGGCGAGTTTCTACTTTCAGACGCAGCAGGAATTTTTGGGCTTGGTCAAACCGTTCGCGTGATATGGTAGTTTGAAGCTAAGAAATGGTTGAGGAGGCAACAAATTTTTCGCAATTCTGCTGCTCCAAACGCTAAACCAGAATGGCCTAGGGAAAAAATACACATACCGCTGCAATCGGGCGAGTTTCTACTTTCAGACGCAGCAGGAATTTTTGGGTTTGGTCAATCCGTTCGCGAGAAATGGGAGTTTGAAGCTAAGAAATGGTTGAGAAGGCAACAAATTTTTCGCACTTCTGCTGCTCCAAACGCTCAACCAGACTGGCCTAGGGAAAAAATACACATACCTTTGTAATCGGGCGAGTCTCTACTTTCAGACGCAACAGGAATTTTTGGGTGTCGTCAATCCGTTCACGAGATATGGGTGTTTGAAGCTAAGAAATGGTTGAGAAGACAACAAATTTTGCGCACTTCTGCTTACCCAAAAGCTTAACTAGAAGGGCCTAGGGAAGAAATACACCTACCGTTGTAATCGGGCGAGTTTTTACTTTCAGACGCAGCAGGAATTTTTGGGTTTGGTCAATCCGTTCGCGAGAAATGGGAGTTTGATGCTAAGAAATCGTTGAGAAGGCAACAAATTTTTCGCACTTCTGCTGCTCCAAACGCTTAACCAGAATGGCCTAGGGAAAAAATACACTTACCTTTGTAATCGGGCGAGTTTCTACTTTCAGACGCAACAGGAATTTTTGGGTTTGGTCAATCCGTTCGCGAGATATGGGAGTTTGAAGCTAAGAAATGGTTGAGAAGACAACAAATTTTGCGCACTTTGGCTTCCCCAAACGCTTAACCAGAAGGGCCTAGGGAAAAACTACACATACCATTGTAATCGGGCGAGTTTCTACCTTCAGACGCAAGAGGAATTTTAGGGTTTGGTTAATCCGTTCGCGAGATATGTGAGTTTGAAGCTAAGAAATGGTTGAACAGACAACAAATTTTGCGCACTTCTGCTGCTCCAAACGCTCAACCAGAATGGCCTAGGGAAAAAATGCACATATCGTTGTAATCGGGCGAGTGTCTACTTTCAGATGCAAGAGTAATTTTTGGGTTTGGTTAATCCGTTCGCGAGATATGTGAGTTTGAAGCTAAGAAATGGTTGAACAGACAACAAATTTTTCCCACTTCTGCTGCTCCAAACGCTTAACCAGAATGGCCTAGGGAAAAAGTACATATACCGTTGTAATCGTGCGAGTTTCTACTTTCAGACGCAACAGGAATTTTTGGGTTTGGTCAATCCGTTCGCGAGATATGGGAGTTTGAAGCTATGAAATGGTTGAGAAGACAACAAATTTTGCGCACTTCTGCTGCTCCAAACGCTCAACCAGAATGGCCTAGGGAAAAACTACACATACCGTTGTAATCGGGCTAGTTTCTAGTTTCAGACGCAGCAGGAATTTTTGGGCTTGGTCAATCCGTTCGCGAGATATAGGAGTTTGAAGCTAAGAAATGGTTGAGAAGGCAACAAATTGTTCGCACTTCTGCTGCTCCAAACGCTTAAGCAGAATGGCCTAGGGAAAAAATGCACACATCGCTGTAATCGGGCGAGTGTCTACTTTCAGATGCAAGAGTAATTTTTGGGTTTGGTTAATCCGTTCGCGAGATATGTGAGTTTGAAGCAAAGAAATGGTTGAGCAGACAACAAATTTTTCCCACTTCTGCTGCTCCAAACGCTTAACCAGAATAGCCTAGGGAAAAAATGCACATATCGTTGTAATCGGGCTAGTTTCTACTTTCAGACGCAACAGGAATTTTTGGGTGTCGTCAATCCGTTCACGAGATATGGGTGTTTGAAGCTAAGAAATGGTTGAGAAGACAACAAATTTTGCGCACTTCTGCTTCCCCAAAAGCTTAACTAGAAGGGCCTAGGGAAGAAATACACATACCGTTGTAATCGGGCGAGTTTTTACTTTCAGACGCAGCAGGAATTTTTGGGTTTGGTCAATCCGTTCGCGAGAAATGGGAGTTTGATGCTAAGAAATGGTTGAGAAGGAAACAAATTTTTCGCACTTCTGCTGCTCCAAACGCTTAACCAGAATGGCCTAGGGAAAAAATACACTCACTTTTGTAATCGGGCGAGTTTCTACTTTCAGACGCAACAGGAATTTTTGGGTTTGGTCAATCCGTCCGCGAGATATGGGAATTTGAAGCTAAGAAATGGTTGAGAAGACAACAAATTTTGCGCACTTCTGCTGCCCCAAACGCTTAACCAGAATGGCCTAGGGAAAAAATACACTTACCTTTGTAATCGGGCGAGTTCCTACTTTCAGACGCAACAGGAATTTTTGGGTTTGGTCAATCCGTTCGCGAGATATGGGAGTTTGAAGCTAAGAAATGGTTGAGAAGACAACAAATTTTGCGCACTTTGGCTTCCCCAAACGCTTAACCAGAAGGGCCTAGGGAAAAACTACACATACCATTGTAATCGGGCGAGTTTCTACCTTCAGACGCAACAGGAATTTTAGGGTTTGGTCAATCCGTTCGCGAGATATGGGAGTTTGAAGCTAAGAAATGGTTGAGAAGACAACAAATTTTGCGCACTTCTGCTTCCCCAAACGCTTAACCAGAATGGCCTAGGGAAAAAGTACATATACCGTTGTAATCGGGCGAGTTTCTACTTTCAGACGCAGCAGGAATTATTGGGCTTGGTCAAACCGTTCGCGTGATATGGTAGTTTGAAGCTAAGAAATGGTTGAGAAGGCAACAAATTTTTCGCAATTCTGCTGCTCCAAACGCTTAACCAGACTGGCCTAGGGAAAAAATACACTTACCTTTGTAATCGGGCGAGTTTCTACTTTCAGACGCAACAGGAATTTTTGGGTTTGGTCAATCCGTTCGCGAGATATGGGAGTTTGAAGCTAAGAAATGGTTGAGAAGGCAACAAATTTTCCGCAATTCTGCTGACACAAACGCTTAACCAGAATGGCCTAGGGAAAAAATACTCATACCGCTGTAATCGGGCGAGTTTCTACTTTCAGATGCAGCAGGAATTTTTGGGTTTGGTCATTCCGTTCGCGAGATATGGGAGTCTGAAGCTAAGAAATGGTTGGGAAGGCAACAAATTGTTCGCAGTTCTGCTGCTCCATATGTTTAACCAGAATGGCCTAGGGAAAAAATACACATACCGCTGTAATCGCGAGAGTTTCTACTTTCAGACGCAAGAGGAATTTTTGGGTTTGGTCAATCGGTTCGCGAGATGTGGGAGTTTGAAGCTAAGAAATGGTTCAGAAGACAACAAATTATTCGCAAATCCGCTGCTCCAAACAAATAACCAGAATGTCCTAGGGAAAAAATACAAATACCCTTGTAATCGGGCGAGTTTCTACTTTCAGACACACTAGGAATTTTTGGGTTTGGTCAAACCGTTCGCGAGATATGGGTGTTTGAAGCTATGAAATGGTTCAGAAGGCACCAAATTTTTCGCACATCTGCTGCTC
This sequence comes from Ptiloglossa arizonensis, assembly GCF_051014685.1. Classification (NCBI taxonomy): domain Eukaryota; kingdom Metazoa; phylum Arthropoda; class Insecta; order Hymenoptera; family Colletidae; genus Ptiloglossa; species Ptiloglossa arizonensis. The sequence goes on from NW_027479349.1 coordinate 108,602, forward strand.
CAAACGCTTAACCAGAATGGCCTAGGTAAAAAATACACATACCGTTGTAATCGGGCTAGTTTCTACTTTCAGACGCAGCAGGAATTTTTGGGCTTGGTCAAACCGTTCGCGTGATATGGTAGTTTGAAGCTAAGAAATGGTTGAGGAGGCAACAAATTTTTCGCAATTCTGCTGCTCCAAACGCTTAACCAGACTGGCCTAGGGAAAAAATACACTTACCTTTGTAATCGGGCGAGTTTCTACTTTCAGACGCAACAGGAATTTTTGGGTTTGGTCAATCCGTTCGCGAGATATGGGAGTTTGAAGCTAAGAAATGGTTGAGAAGACAACAAATTTTGCGCACTTCTGCTTCCCCAAACGCTTAACCAGAAGGGCCTAGGGAAAAACTACACATACCATTGTAATCGGGCGAGATTCTACCTTCAGACGCAACAGGAATTTTTGGGTTTGGTCAATCCGTTCGCGAGATATGGGAGTTTGACGCTAAGAAATGGTTGAGAAGACAACAAATTTTGCGCACTTCTGCTTCCCCAAACGCTTAACCAGAAGGGTCTAGGGAAAAAATACACATACCGTTGTAATCGCGCGAGTTTCTACTTTCAGACGCAACAGGAATTTTTGGGTTTGGTCAATCCGTTCGCGAGAAATGGGAGTTTGAAGCTAAGAAATGGTTGAGAAGGCAACAAATTTTTCGCACTTCTGCTGCTCCAAACGCTTAACCAGAATGGCCTAGGGAAAAAATAAACTTACCTTTGTAATCGGGCTAGTTTCTAGTTTCAGACGCAGCAGGAATTTTTGGGCTTGGTCAAACCGTTCGAGAGATATGGGAGTTTGAAGCTAAGAAATGGTTGAGAAGGCAACAAATTTTTCGCACTTCTGCTGCTCCAAACGCTTAACCAGAATGGCCTAGGGAAAAAATGCACATATCGTTGTAATCGGGCGAGTGTCTACTTTCAGATGCAAGAGTAATTTTTGGGTTTGGTTAATCCGTTCGCGAGATATGTGAGTTTGAAGCTAAGAAATGGTTGAGCAGACAACAAATTTTTCCCACTTCTGCTGCTCCAAACGCTTAACCAGAATGGCCTAGGGAAAAAGTACATATACCGTTGTAATCGTGCGAGTTTCTACTTTCAGACGCAGCAGGAATTTTTGGGCTTGGTCAAACCGTTCGCGTGATATGGTAGTTTGAAGCTAAGAAATGGTAGAGGAGGCAACAAACTTTTCGCACTTCTGCTGCTCCAAACGCTAAACCAGAATGGCCTAGGGAAAAAATACACATACCTTTGTAATCGGGCGAGTTTCTACTTTCAGACGCAACAGGAATTTTTGGGTTTATTCAATCCGTTCGCGAGATATGGGAGTTTGAAGCTAAGAAATGTTTGAGACGACAACAAATTTTGCGCACTTCTGCTGCTCCAAACGCTTAACCAGACTGGCCTAGGGAAAAAATACACTTACCTTTGTAATCGGGCGAGTTTCTACTTTCAGACGCAACAGGAATTTTTGGGTGTCGTCAATCCGTTCACGAGATATGGGTGTTTGAAGCTAAGAAATGGCTGAGAAGACAACAAATTTTGCGCACTTCTGCTGCCCCAAACGCTTAACCAGAATGGCCTAGGGAAAAACTACACATACCATTGTAATCGGGCGAGTTTCTACCTTCAAACGCAACAGGAACTTTTGGGTTTATTCAATCCGTTCGCGAGATATGGGAGTTTGAAGCTAAGAAATGGTTGAGAAGACAACAAATTTAGCGCAATTCTGCTGCTCCAAACGCTTAACCAGACTGGCCTAGGGAAAAAATACACATACCGTTGTAATCGGGCGAGTATCTACTTTCAGATGCAAGAGGAATTTTTGGGCTTGGTCAATCCGGTCGCGAGATATGGGCGTTTGAAGCTAAGAAATGTTTGAAAAGGCAACAAATTTCTCGCAATTCTGCTGCTCCAAACGCTTAACCAGAATGGCCTGGGGAATAAATACACATACCGTTGTAACCGGGCTAGTTTCTACTTTCAGACGCAGCAGGAATTTCTGGGCTTGGTCAAACCGTTCGCGAGATATGGGAATTTGAATCTAAGAAATGGTTGAGAAGGCAACAAATTTTTCGCACTTCTGCTGCTCCAAACGCTTAACAAGAATGGCCTAGGGACAAAATACACATACCGCTGCAATCGGGCGAGTTTCTACTTTCAGACGCAGCAGGAATTTTTGGGTTTGGTCAATCCGTTCGCGAGAAATGGGAGTTTGAAGTTAAGAAATGGTTGAGAAGGGAACAAATTTTTCGCACTTCTGCTGCTCCAAACGCTTAACCAGAATGGCCTAGGGAAAAAATACATTTACCTTTGTAATCGGGCGAGTTTCTACTTTCAGACGCAACAGGAATTTTTGGGTTTGGTCAATCCGTTCGCGAGATATGGGAGTTTGAAGCTATGAAATGTTTGAGAAGACAACAAATTTTGCGCACTTCTGCTGCTCCAAACGCTCAACCAGAATGGCCTAGGGAAAAACTACACATACCGTTGTAATCGGGCTAGTTTCTAGTTTCAGACGCAGCAGGAATTTTTAGGCTTGGTCAAACCGTTCGTGAGATATGGGAGTTTGAAGCTAAGAAATGGTTGAGAAGGCAACAAATTTTTCGCACTTTTGCTGCTCCAAACGCTTAACCAGAATGGCCTAGGGAAAAAGTACATATACCGTTGTAATCGGGCGAGTTTCTACTTTCAGACGCAGCAGGAATTTTTGGGCTTGGTCAAACCGTTCGCGTGATATGGTAGTTTGAAGCTAAGAAATGGTTGAGGAGGCAACAAATTTTTCGCAATTCTGCTGCTCCAAACGCTAAACCAGAATGGCCTAGGGAAAAAATACACATACCTTTGTAATCGGGCGAGTTTCTACTTTCAGACGCAACAGGAATTTTTGTGTTTATTCAATCCGTTCGCGAGATATGGGAGTTTGAAGCTAAGAAATGGTTGAGAAGACAACAAATTTTGCGCAATTCTGCTGCTCCAAACGCTTAACCAGAATGGCCTAGGGAAAAAATACACATACCTTTGTAATCGGGCGAGTTTCTACTTTCAGACGCAACAGGAATTTTTGGGTTTGGTCAATCCGTTCGCGAGATATGGGAGTTTGAAGCTAAGAAATGGTTGAGAAGACAACAAATTTTGCGCACTTCGGCTTCCCCAAACGCTTAACCAGAAGGGCCTAGGGAAAAACTACACATACCATTGTAATCGGGCGAGTTTCTACCTTCAGACGCAACAGGAATTTTAGGGTTTGGTCAATGCGTTCGCGAGATATGGGAGTTTGAAGCTAAGAAATGGTTGAGAAGACAACAAATTTTGCGCCCTTCTGCTTCCCCAAACGCTTAACCAGAAGGGCCTAGGGAAAAAATACACATACCGTTGTAATCGGGCGAGTTTCTACTTTCAGACGCAGCAGGAATTTTTGGGTTTGGTCAATCCGTTCGCGAGAAATGGGAGTTTGAAGCTAAGAAATGGTTGAGAAGGCAACAAATTTTTAGCACTTCTGCTGCTCCAAACGCTTAACCAGAATGGCCTAGGGAAAAAATACACTTACCTTTGTAATCGGGCTTTTTTCTAGTTTCAGACGCAGCAGGAATTTTTGGGCTTGGTCAAACCGTTCGCGAGATATGGGAGTTTGAAGCTAAGAAATGGTTGAGAAGGCAACAAATTTTGCGCGCTCCTGCTTCCCCAAACGCTTAACCAGAAGGGCCTAGGGAAAAAATACACATACCGTTGTAATCGGGCGAGTTTCTACTTTCAGACGCAACAGGAATTTTTGGGTTTGGTCAATCCGTTCGCGAGAAATGGGAGTTTGAAGCTAAGAAACGGATGAGAAGGCAACAAATTTTTCGCACTTCTGCTGCTCCAAACGCTTAACCAGAATGGCCTAGGGAAAAAATAAACTTACCTTTGTAATCGGGCTAGTTTCTAGTTTCAGACGCAGCAGGAATTTTTGGGCTTGGTCAAACCGTTCGCGAGATATGGGAATTTGAAGCTAAGAAATGGTTGAGAAGGCAACAAATTTTTCGCACTTCTGCTGCTCCAAACGCTTAACCAGAATAGCCTAGGGAAAAAATGCACATATCGTTGTAATCGGGCGACTGTCTACTTTCAGATGCAAGAATAATTTTTGGGTTTGGTTAATCCGTTCGCGAGATATGTGAGTTTGAAGCTAAGAAATGGTTGAGCAGACAACAAATTTTTCCCACTTCTGCTGCTCCAAACGCTTAACCAGAATGGCCTAGGGAAAAAGTACATATACCGTTGTAATCGTGCGAGTTTCTACTTTCAGACGCAACAGGAATTTTTGGGTTTGGTCAATCCGTTCGCGAGATATGGGAGTTTGAAGCTAAGAAATGGTTGAGAAGACAACAAATTTTGCGCACTTCGGCTTCCCCAAACGCTTAACCAGAAGGGCCTAGGGAAAAACTACACATACCATTGTAATCGGGCGAGTTTCTACCTTCAGACGCAACAGGAATTTTAGGGTTTGGTCAATGCGTTCGCGAGATATGGGAGTTTGAAGCTAAGAAATGGTTGAGAAGACAACAAATTTTGCGCCCTTCTGCTTCCCCAAACGCTTAACCAGAAGGGCCTAGGGAAAAAATACACATACCGTTGTAATCGGGCGAGTTTCTACTTTCAGACGCAGCAGGAATTTTTGGGTTTGGTCAATCCGTTCGCGAGAAATGGGAGTTTGAAGCTAAGAAATGGTTGAGAAGGCAACAAATTTTTAGCACTTCTGCTGCTCCAAACGCTTAACCAGAATGGCCTAGGGAAAAAATACACTTACCTTTGTAATCGGGCTTTTTTCTAGTTTCAGACGCAGCAGGAATTTTTGGGCTTGGTCAAACCGTTCGCGAGATATGGGAGTTTGAAGCTAAGAAATGGTTGAGAAGGCAACAAATTTTGCGCGCTCCTGCTTCCCCAAACGCTTAACCAGAAGGGCCTAGGGAAAAAATACACATACCGTTGTAATCGGGCGAGTTTCTACTTTCAGACGCAACAGGAATTTTTGGGTTTGGTCAATCCGTTCGCGAGAAATGGGAGTTTGAAGCTAAGAAACGGATGAGAAGGCAACAAATTTTTCGCACTTCTGCTGCTCCAAACGCTTAACCAGAATGGCCTAGGGAAAAAATAAACTTACCTTTGTAATCGGGCTAGTTTCTAGTTTCAGACGCAGCAGGAATTTTTGGGCTTGGTCAAACCGTTCGCGAGATATGGGAATTTGAAGCTAAGAAATGGTTGAGAAGGCAACAAATTTTTCGCACTTCTGCTGCTCCAAACGCTTAACCAGAATAGCCTAGGGAAAAAATGCACATATCGTTGTAATCGGGCGACTGTCTACTTTCAGATGCAAGAATAATTTTTGGGTTTGGTTAATCCGTTCGCGAGATATGTGAGTTTGAAGCTAAGAAATGGTTGAGCAGACAACAAATTTTTCCCACTTCTGCTGCTCCAAACGCTTAACCAGAATGGCCTAGGGAAAAAGTACATATACCGTTGTAATCGTGCGAGTTTCTACTTTCAGACGCAACAGGAATTTTTGGGTTTGGTCAATCCGTTCGCGAGATATGGGAGTTTGAAGCTATGAAATGGTTGAGAAGACAACAAATTTTGCGCAATTCTGCTGCTCCAAACGCTCAACCAGAATGGCCTAGGGAAAAACTACACATACCGTTGTAATCGGGCTAGTTTCTAGTTTCAGACGCAGCAGGAATTTTTGGGCTTGGTCAATCCGTTCGCGAGATATAGGAGTTTGAAGCTAAGAAATGGTTGAGAAGGCAACAAATTGTTCGCACTTCTGCTGCTCCAAACGCTTAGGCAGAATGGCCTAGGGAAAAAATGCACACATCGCTGTAATCGGGCGAGTGTCTACTTTCAGATAAAAGAGTAATTTTTGGGTTTGGTTAATCCGTTCGCGAGATATGTGAGTTTGAAGCAAAGAAATGGTTGAGCAGACAACAAATTTTTCCCACTTCTGCTGCTCCAAACGCTTAACCAGAATGGCCTAGGGAAAAAGTACATATACCGTTGTAATCGGGCGAGTTTCTACTTTCAGACGCAGCAGGAATTTTTGGGCTTGGTCAAACCGTTCGCGTGATATGGTAGTTTGAAGCTAAGAAATGGTTGAGGAGGCAACAAATTTTGCGCACTTCTGCTGCTCCAAACGCTTAACCAGACTGGCCTAGGGAAAAAATACACATACCTTTGTAATCGGGCGAGTCTCTACTTTCAGACGCAACAGGAATTTTTGGGTGCCGTCAATCCGTTCACGAGATATGGGTGTTTGAAGCTAAGAAATGGTTGAGAAGACAACAAATTTTGCGCACTTCTGCTTCCCCAAAAGCTTAACTAGAAGGGCCTAGGGAAGAAATACACATACCTTTGTAATCGGGCGAGTTTCTACTTTCAGACGCAACAGAAATTTTTGGGTTTGGTCAATCCGTTCGCGAGATATGGGAGTTTGAAGCTAAGAAATGGTTGAGAAGACAACAAATTTTGCGCACTTTGGCTTCCCCAAACGCTTAACCAGAAGGGCCTAGGGAAAAACTACACACACCATTGTAATCGGGCGAGTTTCTACCTTCAGACGCAACAGGAATTTTAGGGTTTGGTCAATCCGTTCGCGAGATATGGGAGTTTGAAGCTAAGAAATGGTTGAGAAGACAACAAATTTTGCGCACTTCTGCTTCCCCAAACGCTTAACCAGAAGGGCCTAGGGAAAAAATACACATACCGTTGTAATTGGGCGAGTTTCTACTTTCAGACGCAGCAGGAATTTTTGGGTTTGGTCAATCCGTTCGCGAGAAATGGGAGTTTGAAGCTAAGAAATGGTTGAGAAGGCAACAAATTTTTCGCACTTCTGCTGCTCCAAACGCTTAACCAGAATGGCCTAGGGAAAAAATACACTTACCTTTGTAATCGGGCTTGTTTCTAGTTTCAGACGCAGCAGGAATTTTTGGGCTTGGTCAAACCGTTCGCGAGATATGGGAGTTTGAAGCTAAGAAATGGTTGAGAAGGCAACAAATTTTTCGCACTTCTGCTGCTCCAAACGCTTAACCAGAATGGCCTAGGGAAAAAATGCACATATCGTTGTAATCGGGCGAGTGTCTACTTTCAGATGCAAGAGCAATTTTTGGGTTTGGTTATTCCGTTCGCGAGATATGTGAGTTTGAAGCTAAGAAATGGTTGAGCAGACAACAAATTTTGCGCACTTCTGCTTCCCCAAACGCTTAACCAGAATGGCCTAGGGAAAAAGTACATATACCGTTGTAATCGGGCGAGTTTCTACTTTCAGACGCAGCAGGAATTTTTGGGCCTGGTCAAACCGTTCGCGTGATATGGTAGTTTGAAGCTAAGAAATGGTTGAGGAGGCAACAAATTTTTCGCAATTCTGCTGCTCCAAACGCTTAACCAGACCGGCCTAGGGAAAAAATACACTTACCTTTGTAATCGGGCGAGTTTCTACTTTCAGACGCAACAGGAATTTTTGGGTTTGGTCAATCCGTTCGCGAGATATGGGAGTTTGAAGCTAAGAAATGGTTGAGAAGACAACAAATTTTGCGCACTTCTGCTTCCCCAAACGCTTAACCAGAAGGGCCTAGGGAAAAAATAAACTTACATTTGTAATCGGGCTAGTTTCTAGTTTCAGACGCAGCAGGAATTTTTGGGCTTGGTCAAACCGTTCGCGAGATATGGGAGTTTGAAGCTAAGAAATGGTTGAGAAGGCAACAAATTTTTCGCACTTCTGCTGCTCCAAACGCTTAACCAGAATGGCCTAGGGAAAAAATGCACATATCGTTGTAATCGGGCGAGTGTCTACTTTCAGATGCAAGAGTAATTTTTGGGTTTGGTTAATCCGTTCGCGAGATATGTGAGTTTGAAGCTAAGAAATGGTTGAGCAGACAACAAATTTTTCCCACTTCTGCTGCTCCAAACGCTTAACCAGAATGGCCTAGGGAAAAAGTACATATACCGTTGTAATCGTGCGAGTTTCTACTTTCAGACGCAGCAGGAATTTTTGGGCTTGGTCAAACCGTTCGCGTGATATGGTAGTTTGAAGCTAAGAAATGGTTGAGGAGGCAACAAACTTTTCGCACTTCTGCTGCTCCAAACGCTAAACAAGAATGGCCTAGGGAAAAAATACACATACCATTGTAATCGGGCGAGTTTCTACCTTCAAACGCAACAGGAACTTTTGGGTTTATTCAATCCGTTCGCGAGATATGGGAGTTTGAAGCTAAGAAATGGTTGAGAAGACAACAAATTTAGCGCACTTCTGCTGCTCCAAACGCTTAACCAGACTGGCCTAGGGAAAAAATACACATACCGTTGTAATCGGGCGAGTATCTACTTTCAGATGCAAGAGGAATTTTTGGGCTTGGTCAATCCGGTCGCGAGATATGGGCGTTTGAAGCTAAGAAATGTTTGAAAAGGCAACAAATTTCTCGCAATTCTGCTGCTCCAAACGCTTAACCAGAATGGCCTGGGGAATAAATACACATACCGTTGTAACCGGGCTAGTTTCTACTTTCAGACGCAGCAGGAATTTCTGGGCTTGGTCAAACCGTTCGCGAGATATGGGAATTTGAAGCTAAGAAATGGTTGAGAAGGCAACAAATTTTTCGCACTTCTGCTGCTCCAAACGCTTAACAAGAATGGCCTAGGGAGAAAATACACATACCGCTGCAATCGGGCGAGTTTCTACTTTCAGACGCAGCAGGAATTTTTGGGTTTGGTCAATCCGTTCGCGAGAAATGGGAGTTTGAAGTTAAGAAATGGTTGAGAAGGGAACAAATTTTTCGCACTTCTGCTGCTCCAAACGCTTAACCAGAATGGCCTAGGGAAAAAATACATTTACCTTTGTAATCGGGCGAGTTTCTACTTTCAGACGCAACAGGAATTTTTGGGTTTGGTCAATCCGTTCGCGAGATATGGGAGTTTGAATCTATGAAATGTTTGAGAAGACAACAAATTTTGCGCACTTCTGCTGCTCCAAACGCTCAACCAGAATGGCCTAGGGAAAAACTACACATACCGTTGTAATCGGGCTAGTTTCTAGTTTCAGACGCAGCAGGAATTTTTAGGCTTGGTCAAACCGTTCGTGAGATATGGGAGTTTGAAGCTAAGAAATGGTTGAGAAGGCAACAAATTTTTCGCACTTCTGCTGCTCCAAACGCTTAACCAGAATGGCCTAGGGAAAAAATGCACATATCGTTGTAATCGGGCGAGTGTCTACTTTCAGATGCAACAGGAATTTTATGGGATTGGTCAACCCGTTCGCGAGATATGGGAGTTTGAAGTTAAGAAATGGTTGAGAAGGGGACAAATTTTTCGCAATTCTGCTGCACCAAACGCTTAACCAGAATGGCCTAGGGAAAAAATACACATACCTTTGTAATCGGGCGAGTTTCTACTTTCAGACGCAACAGGAATTTTTGGGTTTGGTCAATCCGTTCGCGAGATATGGGAATTTGAAGCTAAGAAATGGTTGAGAAGACAACAAATTTTGCGCACTTCTGCTGCCCCAAACGCTTAACCAGAATGGCCTAGGGAAAAACTACACATACCATTGTAATCGGGCGAGTTTCTACCTTCAGACGCAACAGGAATTTTTGGGTTTGGTCAATCCGTTCGCGAGATATGGGAGTTTGAAGCTAAGAAATGGTTGAGAAGACAACAAATTTTGCGCAATTCTGCTTCCCCAAACGCTTAACCAGAAGGGCCTAGGGAAAAAATACACATACCGTTGTAATCGGGCGAGTTTCTACTTTCAGACGCAACAGGAATTTTTGGGTTTGGTCAATCCGTTCGCGAGAAATGGGAGTTTGAACCTAAGAAACGGTTGAGAAGGCAACAAATTTTTCGCACTTCTGCTGCTCCAAACGCTTAACCAGAATGGCCTAGGGAAAAAATAAACTTACCTTTGTAATCGGGCTAGTTTCTAGTTTCAGACGCAGCAGGAATTTTTGGGCTTGGTCAAACCGTTCGCGAGATATGGGAGTTTGAAGCTAAGAAATGGTTGAGAAGGCAACAAATTTTTCGCACTTCTGCTGCTCCAAACGCTTAACCAGAATAGCCTAGGGAAAAAATGCACATATCGTTGTAATCGGGCGAGTGTCTACTTTCAGATGCAAGAATAATTTTTGGGTTTGGTTAATCCGTTCGCGAGATATGTGAGTTTGAAGCTAAGAAATGGTTGAGCAGACAACAAATTTTTCCCACTTCTGCTGCTCCAAACGCTTAACCAGAATGGCCTAGGGAAAAAGTACATATACCGTTGTAATCGTGCGAGTTTCTACTTTCAGACGCAACAGGAATTTTTGGGTTTGGTCAATCCGTTCGCGAGATATGGGAGTTTGAAGCTATGAAATGGTTGAGAAGACAACAAATTTTGCGCACTTCTGCTGCTCCAAACGCTCAACCAGAATGGCCTAGGGAAAAACTACACATACCGTTGTAATCGGGCTAGTTTCTAGTTTCAGACGCAGCAGGAATTTTTGGGCTTGGTCAATCCGTTCGCGAGATATAGGAGTTTGAAGCTAAGAAATGGTTGAGAAGGCAACAAATTGTTCGCACTTCTGCTGCTCCAAACGCTTAGGCAGAATGGCCTAGGGAAAAAATGCACACATCGCTGTAATCGGGCGAGTGTCTACTTTCAGATGCAAGAGTAATTTTTGGGTTTGGTTAATCCGTTCGCGAGATATGTGAGTTTGAAGCAAAGAAATGGTTGAGCAGACAACAAATTTTTCCCACTTCTGCTGCTCCAAACGCTTAACCAGAATGGCCTAAGGAAAAAGTACATATACCGTTGTAATCGGGCGAGTTTCTACTTTCAGACGCAGCAGGAATTTTTGGGCTTGGTCAAACCGTTCGCGTGATATGGTAGTTTGAAGCTAAGAAATGGTTGAGGAGGCAACAAATTTTGCGCACTTCTGCTGCTCCAAACGCTTAACCAGACTGGCCTAGGGAAAAAATACACATACCTTTGTAATCGGGCGAGTCTCTACTTTCAGACGCAACAGGAATTTTTGGGTGCCGTCAATCCGTTCGCGAGATATGGGAGTTTGAAGCTATGAAATGGTTGAGAAGACAACAAATTTTGCGCACTTCTGCTGCTCCAAACGCTCAACCAGAATGGCCTAGGGAAAAACTACACATACCGTTGTAATCGGGCTAGTTTCTAGTTTCAGACGCAGCAGGAATTTTTGGGCTTGGTCAATCCGTTCGCGAGATATAGGAGTTTGAAGCTAAGAAATGGTTGAGGAGGCAACAAATTTTGCGCACTTCTGCTGCTCCAAACGCTTAACCAGACTGGCCCAGGGAAAAAATACACATACCTTTGTAATCGGGCGAGTTTCTACTTTCAGACGCAACAGGAATTTTTGGGTTTGGTCAATCCGTTCGCGAGATATGGGAGTTTGAAGCTAAGAAATGGTTGAGAAGACAACAAATTTTGCGCACTTTGGCTTCCCCAAACGCTTAACCAGAAGGGCCTAGGGAAAAACTACACACACCATTGTAATCGGGCGAGTTTCTACCTTCAGACGCAACAGGAATTTTAGGGTTTGGTCAATCCGTTCGCGAGATATGGGAGTTTGAAGCTAAGAAATGGTTGAGAAGACAACAAATTTTGCGCACTTCTGCTTCCCCAAACGCTTAACCAGAAGGGCCTAGGGAAAAAATACACATACCGTTGTAATTGGGCGAGTTTCTACTTTCAGACGCAGCAGGAATTTTTGGGTTTGGTCAATCCGTTCGCGAGAAATGGGAGTTTGAAGCTAAGAAATGGTTGAGAAGGCAACAAATTTTTCGCACTTCTGCTGCTCCAAACGCTTAACCAGAATGGCCTAGGGAAAAAATACACTTACCTTTGTAATCGGGCTTGTTTCTAGTTTCAGACGCAGCAGGGATTTTTGGGCTTGGTCAAACCGTTCGCGAGATATGGGAGTTTGAAGCTAAGAAATGGTTGAGAAGGCAACAAATTTTTCGCACTTCTGCTGCTCCAAACGCTTAACCAGAATGGCCTAGGGAAAAAATGCACATATCGTTGTAATCGGGCGAGTGTCTACTTTCAGATGCAAGAGCAATTTTTGGGTTTGGTTAATCCGTTCGCGAGATATGTGAGTTTGAAGCTAAGAAATGGTAGAGCAGACAACAAATTTTGCGCACTTCTGCTTCCCCAAACGCTTAACCAGAATGGCCTAGGGAAAAAGTACATATACCGTTGTAATCGGGCGAGTTTCTACTTTCAGACGCAGCAGGAATTTTTGGGCCTGGTCAAACCGTTCGCGTGATATGGTAGTTTGAAGCTAAGAAATGGTTGAGGAGGCAACAAATTTTTCGCAATTCTGCTGCTCCAAACGCTTAACCAGACCGGCCTAGGGAAAAAATACACTTACCTTTGTAATCGGGCGAGTTTCTACTTTCAGACGCAACAGGAATTTTTGGGTTTGGTCAATCCGTTCGCGAGATATGGGAGTTTGAAGCTAAGAAATGGTTGAGAAGACAACAAATTTTGCGCACTTCTGCTTCCCCAAACGCTTAACCAGAAGGGCCTAGGGAAAAAATAAACTTACCTTTGTAATCGGGCTAGTTTCTAGTTTCAGACGCAGCAGGAATTTTTGGGTGTCGTCAATCCGTTCACGAGATATGGGTGTTTGAAGCTAAGAAATGGTTGAGAAGACAACAAATTTTGCGCACTTCTGCTGCCCCAAACGCTTAACCAGAATGGCCTAGGGAAAAACTACACATACCATTGTAATCGGGCGAGTTTCTACCTTCAAACGCAACAGGAACTTTTGGGTTTATTCAATCCGTTCGCGAGATATGGGAGTTTGAAGCTAAGAAATGGTTGAGAAGACAACAAATTTAGCGCACTTCTGCTGCTCCAAACGCTTAACCAGACTGGCCTAGGGAAAAAATACACATACCGTTGTAATCGGGCGAGTATCTACTTTCAGATGCAAGAGGAATTTTTGGGCTTGGTCAATCCGGTCGCGAGATATGGGCGTTTGAAGCTAAGAAATGTTTGAAAAGGCAACAAATTTCTCGCAATTCTGCTGCTCCAAACGCTTAACCAGAATGGCCTGGGGAATAAATACACATACCGTTGTAACCGGGCTAGTTTCTACTTTCAGACGCAGCAGGAATTTCTGGGCTTGGTCAAACCGTTCGCGAGATATGGGAATTTGAAGCTAAGAAATGGTTGAGAAGGCAACAAATTTTTCGCACTTCTGCTGCTCCAAACGCTTAACAAGAATGGCCTAGGGAGAAAATACACATACCGCTGCAATCGGGCGAGTTTCTACTTTCAGACGCAGCAGGAATTTTTGGGTTTGGTCAATCCGTTCGCGAGAAATGGGAGTTTGCAGTTAAGAAATGGTTGAGAAGGGAACAAATTTTTCGCACTTCTGCTGCTCCAAACGCTTAACCAGAATGGCCTAGGGAAAAAATACATTTACCTTTGTAATCGGGCGAGTTTCTACATTCAGACGCAACAGGAATTTTTGGGTTTGGTCAATCCGTTCGCGAGATATGGGAGTTTGAATCTATGAAATGTTTGAGAAGACAACAAATTTTGCGCACTTCTGCTGCTCCAAACGCTCAACCAGAATGGCCTAGGGAAAAACTACACATACCGTTGTAATCGGGCTAGTTTCTAGTTTCAGACGCAGCAGGAATTTTTAGGCTTGGTCAAACCGTTCGTGAGATATGGGAGTTTGAAGCTAAGAAATGGTTGAGAAGGCAACAAATTTTTCGCACTTCTGCTGCTCCAAACGCTTAACCAGAGTGGCCTAGGGAAAAAATGCACATATCGTTGTAATCGGGCGAGTGTCTACTTTCAGATGCAACAGGAATTTTATGGGATTGGTCAACCCGTTCGCGAGATATGGGAGTTTGAAGTTAAGAAATGGTTGAGAAGGGGACAAATTTTTCGCAATTCTGCTGCACCAAACGCTTAACCAGAATGGCCTAGGGAAAAAATACACATACCTTTGTAATCGGGCGAGTTTCTACTTTCAGACGCAACAGGAATTTTTGGGTTTGGTCAATCCGTTCGCGAGATATGGGAATTTGAAGCTAAGAAATGGTTGAGAAGACAACAAATTTTGCGCACTTCTGCTGCCCCAAAAGCTTAACCAGAATGGCCTAGGGAAAAACTACACATACCATTGTAATCGGGCGAGTTTCTACTTTCAGACGCAGCAGGATTTTATGGGATTGGTCAACCCGTTCGCGAGATATGGGAGTTTGAAGTTAAGAAATGGTTGAGAAGGGAACAAATTTTTCGCAATTCTGCTGCACCAAAGGCTTAACCAGAATGGCCTAGGGAAAAAGTACACATACCTTTGTAATCGGGCGAGAATCTACCTTCAGATGCAAGAGGAATTTTTGGGCTTGGTCAATCCGTTCGCGAGATATGGGAGCTTGAATCTACGAGTTGCTTGAGAAGGCAACAAATTTTTCGCACTTCTGCTGCTCCAAACGCTTGACCAGAATGGCCTAGGGAAAAAATACACATACATTTGTTATCGGGCGAGTATCTACTTCCAGATGCAAGAGGAATTTTTGGCTTTGGTCAATCTGTTCGAGAGATATGGGAGTTTAAAGCTAACAAATGGTTGAGAAGACAACAAATTTTGCGCACTTCTGCTGCTCCAAACGCTTAACCAGAATTGCCTAGGGAAAAAATACACATACCGTTGTAATCGGGCGAGTACCTACTTTCTGATGCAAGAGGAATTTTTGGGCTTGGTCAGTCCGTTCGCGAGATATGGGAGTTTGAAACTAAGAAATGGTTGAGAAGGCAACAAATTTTTCGCAATTATGCAGCTCCAAACGCTTAACCAGAATGGCCTAGAGAAAAAATACACATACCGTTGTAATCGGACGAGTTCCTACCTTCAGATGCAAGAGGAATTTTTGGGCTTGGTCAGTCCGTTCGCGAGATATGGGAGTTTGAAGCTAAGAAATGGTTGAGAAGGTAACAAATTTTTCGCACTTCTGCTGCTCCAAACGCTTAACCAGAATGGCCTAGCGAAAAAATACACATACCTTTGTAATCGGGCCAGTTCCTACTTTCAGACGCAATGGGAATATTTGAGTTTGGTCAATCCGTTCGCGAGATATGGGAGTTTGAAGCTAAGAAATGGTTGAGAAGACAACAAATATTGCGCACTTCTGCTGCCCCAAACGCTTAACCAGAAGGGCCTAGGGAAAAAATACGCATACCGTTGTAATCGGGCGAGTTTCTACTTTCAGACGCAGCAGGAATTTTTGGGTTTGGCCAGTTCTTTCGCGAGATATGGGTGCTTGAAGCTAAGAAATGGTTGAGAAGGCAACAAATATTTCGCAATTATGCAGCTCCAAACGCTTAACCAGAATGGCCTGGAGAAAAAATACACATACCGTTGTAATCGGGCGAGTATCTACTTTCAGGTGCAAGAGGAATTTTTGGGCTTGGTCAAACCGTTCGCGAGATATGGGAGTTTGAAGCTAAGAAATGGTTGAGAAGACCACAAATTTTGCGCACTTCTGCTGCTCCAAACGCTTAACCAGAATGGCCTAGGGAAAAAATACACATACCGTTGTAATCGGGCGAGTTTCTACTTTCAGACGCAGCAGAAATTTTGGGGTTTGGTCAATCCGTTCGCGAGATATGGGAGCTTGAAGCTAAGAGTTGCTTGAGAAGCCAACAAATTTTTCGCACTTCTGCTGCTCCAAACGCTTAACCAGAATGGCCTAGGGTAAAAATACACATACCGTTCTAATCGGGCGAGTTCCTACTTTCAGACGCAACAGGAATTTTTGGGTTTTGTCAATCCGTTCGCGAGATATGGGAGTTTGAAACTAAGAAATGGTTGAGAAGGCAACAAATTTTTCGCAATTCTGCTGCTCCAAACGCTTAACCGGAATGGCCTAGGGAAAAAATACACGTACCGTTGTAATCGGGCGAGAATCTACTTTCAGATGCAAGAGGAATTTTTGGGCTTGGTCAATCCGTTCGCGAGATATGGGAGTTTGAAGCTAAGAAATGGTTGAGAAGGCATCAAATTTTTCGCAATTCTGATGTTCCAAACGCTTAACCAGAATGGCCTAGGGAAAAGAAACACATACCGTTGTAGTCGGGCGAGTATCTACTTTCAGATGCAAGAGGAATTTTTGGTTATGGTCAATCCGTTCGCGAGATATGGGAGTTTGAAGCTAAGAAATGGTTGAGAAGGCAACAAATTTTTCGCAATTCTGCTGTTCCAAACGCTTAACCAGAATGGCCTAGGGAAAAGAAACACATACCGTTGTAATCGTGCGAGTTTCTACTTTCAGATGCAAGAGGAATTTTTGGGCTTGTCAACCCGTTCGCGAGATCTGGGCGTTTGAAGCTAAGATATGGCTGAGAAGGCAAGATTCTCGCAATTCTGCTGCTCCAAACGCTTAACCAGAATGGCCTAGGGAAAAAATACACCTACCGTTGTAATCGGGCTAGTTTCTACTTTCAGACGCAGCAGGAATTTTTGGGATCGGTCAATCCGTTCGCGAGATATGGGAGTTTGAAGCTAAGAAATGGTTGAGAAGGCAACAAATTTTTCGCAATTCTGATGTTCCAAACGCTTAATCAGAATGGCCTAGGGAAAAAATACATATACCGTTGTAATCGGGCGAGGTTCTACTTTCAGCCGCAGCAGGAATTTTTGGGATCGGTCAATCCGTTCGCGAGGTATGGGAGTTTGAAGCTAAGAAATGGTTGAGAAGGCAACAAATTTTTCGCAATTATGCAGCTCCAAACGCTTAACCAGAATGGCCTAGGGAGAAAATACACACACCGTTGTAATCGGGCGAGTTCCTACTTTCAGACGCAACGGGAGTTTTTGGGTTTGGTCAATCCGTTCGCGAGATATGGGAGTTTGAAGCTAAGAAATGGTTGAGAAGGCAACAAATTTTTCGCAATTCTGCTGTTCCAAACGCTTAACCAGAATGGCCTAGGGAAAAGAAACACATACCGTTGTAATCGTGCGAGTTTCTACTTTCAGATGCAAGAGGAATTTTTGGGCTTGGTCAATCCGTTCGCGAGATATGGGAGTTTGAAGCTAAGAAATGGTTGAGAAGGCATCAAATTTTTCGCAATTCTGATGTTCCAAACGCTTAACCAGAATGGCCTAGGGAAAAGAAACACATACCGTTGTAGTCGGGCGAGTATCTACTTTCAGATGCAAGAGGAATTTTTGGGCTTGTCAACCCGTTCGCGAGATCTGGGCGTTTGAAGCTAAGATATGGCTGAGAAGGCAAGTTTCTCGCAATTCTGCTGCTCCAAACGCTTAACCAGAATGGCCTAGGGAAAAAATACACCTACCGTTGTAATCGGGCTAGTTTCTACTTTCAGACGCAGCAGGAATTTTTGGGATCGGTCAATCCGTTCGCGAGATATGGGAGTTTGAAGCTAAGAAATGGTTGAGAAGGCAACAAATTTTTCGCAATTCTGATGTTCCAAACGCTTAATCAGAATGGCCTAGGGAAAAAATACATATACCGTTGTAATCGGGCGAGGTTCTACTTTCAGCCGCAGCAGGAATTTTTGGGATCGGTCAATCCGTTCGCGAGATATGGGAGTTTGAAGCTAAGAAATGGTTGAGAAGGCAACAAATTTTTCGCAATTATGCAGCTCCAAACGCTTAACCAGAATGGCCTAGGGAAAAAATACACATACCGTTGTAATCGGGCGAGTTCCTACTTTCAGACGCAACGTGAATTTTTGAGTTTGGTTAATCCGTTCGCGAGATATGGGAGTTTGAATCTAACAAATGGTTGAGCAGACAACAAATTTTTCCCACTTCTGCTGCTTCAAACGCATAAACAGAATGGCCTAGGGAAAAAATACACATACCGTTGTAATCGGGCGAGAATCTACTTTCAGATGCAAGAGGAATTTTTGGGCTTGGTCAATCTGTTCGCGAGATATGGGAGTTTGAAGCTAAGAAATGGTTGAGAAGGCAACAAATTTTTCGCAATTATGCAGCTCCAAACGCTTAACCAGAATGGCCTAGGGAGAAAATACACACACCGTTGTAATCGGGCGAGTTCCTACTTTCAGACGCAACGGGAGTTTTTGGGTTTGGTCAATCCGTTCGCGAGATATGGGAGTTTGAAGCTAAGAAATGGTTGAGAAGACAACAAACTTTGCGCATTTCTGCAGCCCCAAACGCTTAACCAGACGGGCCTAGGGAAAAAATACACATACCGTTGTAATCGGGCGAGTTTCTACTTTCAGACGCAGTAGGAACTTTTGGGTTTGGTCAATCCGTTCGCGAGAAATGGTAGTTTGAAGCTAAGAAATGGTTGAGAAGGCAACTAATTTTTCGCACTTCTGCTGCTCCAAACGCTTAACCAGAATGGCCTAGGGAAAAAATACACTTACCTTTGTAATCGGGCGAGTTTCTACTTTCAGAAGCAATAGGAATGTTTGGGTTTGGTCAATCCGTTCGCGAGATATGGGAGGTTGAAGCTAAGAAATGGTTGAGAAGACAACAAATTTTGCGCAATTCTCCTGCTCCATTCGCTTAACCAGAATGGCCTAGGGAAAAAATACACATACCGTTGTAATCAGGCGAGTTCCTACTTTCAGACGCAGCAGGAATTTTTGAGTTTGGTCAATCCGTTCGCGAGATATGGGAGTTTGAAGCTAAGAAATGGTTGAGAAGACAACAAATATTGCGCACTTCTGCTGCTCCAAACGCTTAACCAGAATGGCCTAGAGAAAAAATACACATACCGTTGTAATCGGGCGAGTATCTACTTTCAGGTGCAAGAGGAATTTTTGGGATTGGTCAAACCGTTCGCGAGATATGGGAGTTTGAATCTAAGAAATGGTTGAGAAGACCACAAATTTTGCGCACTTCTGCTGCTCCAAACGCTTAACCAGAATGGCCTAGGGAAAAAATACACATACCGTTGTATTCGGGCGAGTTTCTACTTTCAGACGCAGCAGAAATTTTGGGGTTTGCTCAATCCGTTCGCGAGATATGGGAGCTTGAAGCTAAGAGTTGCTTGAGAAGCCAACAAATTTTTCGCACTTCTGCTGCTCCAAACGCTTAACCAGAATGGCCTAGGGTAAAAATACACATACCGTTGTAATCGTTCGAGTTCCTACTTTCAGACGCAACAGGAATTTTTGGGTTTTGTCAATCCGTTCGCGAGATATGGGAGTTTGAAACTAAGAAATGGTTGAGAAGGCAACAAATTTTTCGCAATTCTGCTGCTCCAAACGCTTAACCGGAATGGCCTAGGGAAAAAATACACGTACCGTTGTAATCGGGCGAGAATCTACTTTCAGATGCAAGAGGAATTTTTGGGCTTGGTCAATCCGTTCGCGAGATATGGGAGTTTGAAGCTAAGAAATGGTTGAGAAGGCATCAAATTTTTCGCAATTCTGCTGTTCCAAACGCTTAACCAGAATGGCCTAGGGAAAAGAAACACATACCGTTGTAGTCGGGCGAGTATCTACTTTCAGATGCAAGAGGAATTTTTGGTTATGGTCAATCCGTTCGCGAGATATGGGAGTTTGAAGCTAAGAAATGGTTGAGAAGGCAACAAATTTTTCGCAATTCTGCTGTTCCAAACGCTTAACCAGAATGGCCTAGGGAAAAGAAACACATACCGTTGTAATCGTGCGAGTTTCTACTTTCAGATGCAAGAGGAATTTTTGGGCTTGTCAATCCGTTCGCGAGATCTGGGCGTTTGAAGCTAAGATATGGCTGAGAAGGCAAGTTTCTCGCAATTCTGCTGCTCCAAACGCTTAACCAGAATGGCCTAGGGAAAAAATACACCTACCGTTGTAATCGGGTTAGTTTCTACTTTCAGACGCAGCAGGAATTTTTGGGATCGGTCAATCCGTTCGCGAGATATGGGAGTTTGAAGCTAAGAAATGGTTGAGAAGGCAACAAATTGTTCGCAATTCTGATGTTCCAAACGCTTAATCAGAATGGCCTAGGGAAAAAATACATATCCCGTTGTAATCGGGCGAGGTTCTACTTTCAGCCGCAGCAGGAATTTTTGGGATCGGTCAATCCGTTCGCGAGATATGGGAGTTTGAAGCTAAGAAATGGTTGAGAAGGCAACAAATTTTTCGCAATTATGCAGCTCCAAACGCTTAACCAGAATGGCCTAGGGAAAAAATACACATACCGTTGTAATCGGGCGAGTTCCTACTTTCAGACGCAACGGGAATTTTTGAGTTTGGTTAATCCGTTCGCGAGATATGGGAGTTTGAATCTAACAAATGGTTGAGCAGACAACAAATTTTTCCCACTTCTGCTGCTTCAAACGCATAAACAGAATGGCCTAGGGAAAAAATACACATACCGTTGTAATCGGGCGAGAATCTACTTTCAGATGCAAGAGGAATTTTTGGGGTTGGTCAATCTGTTCGCGAGATATGGGAGTTTGAAGCTAAGAAATGGTTGAGAAGGCAACAAATTTTTCGCAATTATGCAGCTCCAAACGCTTAACCAGAATGGCCTAGGGAGAAAATACACACACCGTTGTAATCGGGCGAGTTCCTACTTTCAGACGCAACGGGAGTTTTTGGGTTTGGTCAATCCGTTCGCGAGATATGGGAGTTTGAAGCTAAGAAATGGTTGAGAAGACAACAAACTTTGCGCACTTCTGCAGCCCCAAACGCTTAACCAGACGGGCCTAGGGAAAAAATACACATACCGTTGTAATCGGGCGAGTTTCTACTTTCAGACGCAGTAGGAACTTTTGGGTTTGGTCAATCCGTTCGCGAGAAATGGTAGTTTGAAGCTAAGAAATGGTTGAGAAGGCAACTAATTTTTCGCACTTCTGCTGCTCCAAACGCTTAACCAGAATGGCCTAGGGAAAAAATACACTTACCTTTGTAATCGGGCGAGTTTCTACTTTCAGAAGCAATAGGAATGTTTGGGTTTGGTCAATCCGTTCGCGAGATATGGGAGGTTGAAGCTAAGAAATGGTTGAGAAGACAACAAATATTGCGCACTTCTGCTGCTCCAAACGCTTAACCAGAATGGCCTAGGGAAAAAATACACATACCGTTGTAATCGGGCGAGAATCTACTTTCAGATGCAAGAGGAATTTTTGGGCTTGGTCAATCCGTTCGCGAGATATGGGAGTTTGAAGCTAAGAAATGGTTGAGAAGACAACAAATATTGCGCACTTCTGCTGCCCCAAACGCTTAACCAGAAGGGCCTAGGGAAAAAATACGCATACCGTTGTAATCGGGCGAGTTTCTACTTTCAGACGCAGCAGAAATTTTGGGGTTTGGTCAATCCGTTCGCGAGATATGGGAGCTTGAAGCTAAGAGTTGCTTGAGAAGCCAACAAATTTTTCGCACTTCTGCTGCTCCAAACGCTTAACCAGAATGGCCTAGGGAAAAAATACACATACCGTTGTAATCGGGCGAGTTCCTACTTTCAGACGCAACAGGAATTTTTGGGTTTTGTCAATCCGTTCGCGAGATATGGGAGTTTGAAACTAAGAAATGGTTGAGAAGGCAACAAATTTTTCGCAATTCTGCTGCTCCAAACGCTTAACCGGAATGGCCTAGGGAAAAAATACACATACCGTTGTAATCGGGCGAGATTCTACTTTCAGATGCAAGAGGAATTTTTGGGCTTGGTCAATCCGTTCGCGAGATATGGGAGTTTGAAGCTAAGAAATGGTTGAGAAGGCATCAAATTTTTCGCAATTATGCAGCTCCAAACGCTTAACCAGAATGGCCTAGGGAAAAAATACACACACCGTTGTAGTCGGGCGAGTATCTACTTTCAGATGCAAGAGGAATTTTTGGTTATGGTCAATCCGTTCGCGAGATATGGGAGTTTGAAGCTAAGAAATGGTTGAGAAGGCAACAAATTTTTCGCAATTCTGCTGTTCCAAACGCTTAACCAGAATGGCCTAGGGAAAAGAAACACATACCGTTGTAATCGTGCGAGTTTCTACTTTCAGATGCAAGAGGAATTTTTGGGCTTGTCAATCCGTTCGCGAGATCTGGGCGTTTGAAGCTAAGATATGGCTGAGAAGGCAAGTTTCTCGCAATTCTGCTGCTCCAAACGCTTAACCAGAATGGCCTAGGGAAAAAATACACCTACCGTTGTAATCGGGCTAGTTTCTACTTTCAGATGCAGCAGGAATTTTTGGGTTTGGCCAGTTCTTTCGCGAGATATGGGTGCTTGAAGCTAAGAAATGGTTGTGAAGGCAACAAATTTTTCGCAATTATGCAGCTCCAAACGCTTAACCAGAATGGCCTAGGGAAAAAATACACACACCGTTGTAATCGGGCGAGCTTCTACTTTCAGACGCAGTAGGAATTTTTGGGTTTGGTCAATCCGTTCGCGAGAAATGGTAGTTTGAAGCTAAGGAATGGTTGAGAAGGCAACTAATTTTTCGCACTTCTGCTGCTCCAAACGCTTAACCAGAATGGCCTAGGGAAAAAATACACTTACCTTTGTAATCGGGCTAGTTTCTACTTTCAGACGCAACGGGAATTTTTGAGTTTGGTTAATCCGTTCGCGAGATATGGGAGTTTGAATCTAAGAAATGGTTGAGCAGACAACAAATTTTTCCCACTTCTGCTGCTCCAAACGCATAACCAGAATGGCCTAGGGAAAAAATACACATACCGTTGTAATCGAGCGAGAATCTACTTTCAGATGCAAGAGGAATTTTTGGGCTTGGTCAATCCCTTCGCGAGATATGGGCGTTTGAAGCTAAGAAATGGTTGAGGAGGCAACAAATTTTTCGCAATTCTGCTGCTCCAAACGCTTAACCAGAATGGCCTAGGGAAAAAATACACATACCGTTGTAATCGGGCGAGTATCTACTTCCAGATGCAAGAGGAATTTTTGGCTTCGGTCAATCTGTTCGAGAGATATGGGAGTTTAAAGCTAACAAATGGTTGAGAAGACAACAAATTTTGCGCACTTCTGCTGCTCCAAACGCTTAACCAGAATTGCCTAGGGAAAAAATACACATACCGTTGTAATCGGGCGAGTACCTACTTTCTGATGCAAGAGGAATTTTTGGCTTCGGTCAATCTGTTCGAGAGATATGGGAGTTTAAAGCTAACAAATGGTTGAGAAGACAACAAATTTTGCGCACTTCTGCTGCTCCAAACGCTTAACCAGAATTGCCTAGGGAAAAAATACACATACCGTTGTAATCGGGCGAGTACCTACTTTCTGATGCAAGAGGAATTTTTGGGCTTGGTCAATCCCTTCGCGAGATATGGGCGTTTGAAGCTAAGAAATGGTTGAGGAGGCAACAAATTTTTCGCAATTCTGCTGCTCCAAACGCTTAACCAGAATGGCCTAGGGAAAAAATACACATACCGTTGTAATCGGGCGAGTTTCTACTTTCAGACGCAGCTGGAATTTTTGGGTTTGGTCAATCCGTTCGCGAGAAATGGTAGCTTGAAGCTAAGAAATGGTTG
This sequence comes from Ptiloglossa arizonensis, assembly GCF_051014685.1. Lineage (NCBI taxonomy): Eukaryota > Metazoa > Arthropoda > Insecta > Hymenoptera > Colletidae > Ptiloglossa > Ptiloglossa arizonensis. The sequence continues at coordinate 132,095 of NW_027479349.1, forward strand.
AGCAGACAACAAATTTTTCCCACTTCTGCTGCTCCAAACACTTAACCAGAATGTCCTAGGGAAAAAATACACATACCTTTGTTATCGGGCGAGTATCTACTTCCAGATGCAAGAGGAATTTTTGGGTTTGGTCAATCCGTTCGCGAGAAATGGGAGTTTAAAGCTAAGAAATGGTTCAGAAGACAACAAATTTTGCGCACTTCTGCTGCTCCGAACGCTTAACCAGAATGGCCTAGGGAAAAAATACACTTACCTTTGTAATCGGGCGAGATTCTACTTTCAGACGCAACAGGAATTTTTGGGTTTGGTCAATCCGTTCGCGAGATATGGGAGTTTGAAGCTAAGAAATGGTTGAGAAGGCAACAAATTTTTCGCACTTCTTCTGCTCCAAACGCTTAACCAGAATGGCCTAGGGAAAAAATACACATACCGTTGTAATCGGGCGAGTATCTACTTTCAGATGCAAGAGTAATTTTTGGGTTTGGTTAATCCGTTGGCGAGATATGGGAGTTTGAAGCTAAGAAATGGTTGAGCAGACAACAAATTTGTCCCACTTCTGCTGCTCCAAACGCATAATCAGAATGGCCTAGGGAAAAAATACACATACCGTTGTAATCGGGCGAGTATCTACTTTCAGGTGCAAGAGGAATTTTTGGGCTTGGTCAAACCGTTCGCGAGATATTGGAGTTTGAAGCTAAGAAATGGTTGAGAAGACAACAAATTTTTCGCACTTCTGCTGCTCCAAACGCTAAACCAGAATGGCCTAGGGAAAAAATACACATACCGTTGTAATCGGGCGAGTATCTACTTTCAGATGCAAGAGTAATTTTTGGGTTTGGTTAATCCGTTGGCGAGATATGGGAGTTTGAAGCTAAGAAATGGTTGAGCAGACAACAAATTTGTCCCACTCCTGCTGCTCCAAACGCATAATCAGAATGGCCTAGGGAAAAAATACACATACCGTTGTAATCGGGCGAGTATCTACTTTCAGGTGCAAGAGGAATTTTTGGGCTTGGTCAAACTGTTCGCGAGATATGGGAGTTTGAAGCTAAGAAGTTGTTGAGAAGGCAACAAATATTGCGCACTTCTGCTGCCCCAAACGCTTAACCAGAAGGGCCTAGGGAAAAAATACGCATACCATTGTAATCGGGCGAGTTTCTACTTTCAGACGCAGCAGGAATTTTTGGGTTTGGCCAGTTCTTTCGCGAGATATGGGTGCTTGAAGCTAAGAAATGGTTGAGAAGGCAACAAATTTTTCGCAATTATGCAGCTCCAAACGCTTAACCAGAATGGCCTAGAGAAAAAATACACATACCGTTGTAATAGGGCGAGTATCTACTTTCAGGTGCAAGAGGAATTTTTGGGCTTGGTCAAACCGTTCGCGAGATATGGGAGTTTGAAGCTAAGAAATGGTTGAGAAGACCACAAATTTTGCGCACTTCTGCTGCTCCAAACGCTTAACCAGAATGGCCAAGGGAAAAAATACACATAACGTTGTAATCGGGCGAGTATCTACTTTCAGGTGCAAGGGGAATTTTTGGGCTTGGTCAATCCGTTCGCGAGATATGGGAGCTTGAATCTAAGAGTTGCTTGAGAAGGCAACAAATTTTTCGCACTTCTGCTGCTCCAAACGCTTGACCAGAATGGCCTAGGGAAAAAATACACATACATTTGTTATCGGGCGAGTATCTACTTCCAGATGCAAGAGGAATTTTTGGCTTTGGTCAATCTGTTCGAGAGATATGGGAGTTTAAAGCTAACAAATGGTTGAGAAGACAACAAATTTTGCGCACTTCTGCTGCTCCAAACGCTTAACCAGAATTGCCTAGGGAAAAAATACACATACCGTTGTAATCGGGCGAGTACCTACTTTCTGATGCAAGAGGAATTTTTGGGCTTGGTCAATCCCTTCGCGAGATATGGGCGTTTGAAGCTAAGAAATGGTTGAGGAGGCAACAAATTTTTCGCAATTCTGCTGCTCCAAACGCTTAACCAGAATGGCCTAGGGAAAAAATACACATACCGTTGTAATCGGGCGAGTTTCTACTTTCAGACGCAGCTGGAATTTTTGGGTTTGGTTAATCCGTTCGCGAGAAATGGTAGCTTGAAGCTAAGAAATGGTTGAGCAGACAACAAATTTTTCCCACTTCTGCTGCTCCAAACACTTAACCAGAATGTCCTAGGGAAAAAATACACATACCTTTGTTATCGGGCGAGTATCTACTTCCAGATGCAAGAGGAATTTTTGGGTTTGGTCAATCCGTTCGCGAGAAATGGGAGTTTAAAGCTAAGAAATGGTTCAGAAGACAACAAATTTTGCGCACTTCTGCTGCTCCGAACGCTTAACCAGAATGGCCTAGGGAAAAAATACACTTACCTTTGTAATCGGGCGAGATTCTACTTTCAGACGCAACAGGAATTTTTGGGTTTGGTCAATCCGTTCGCGAGATATGGGAGTTTGAAGCTAAGAAATGGTTGAGAAGGCAACAAATTTTTCGCACTTCTTCTGCTCCAAACGCTTAACCAGAATGGCCTAGGGAAAAAATACACATACCGCTGTAATCGTGCGAGTTTCTACTTTCAGACGCAGCAGGAATTTTTTGGTTTGGTCAGTCCGTTCGCGAGATATGGGTGTTTGAAGCTAAGAAATGGTTGAGAAGGCAACAAATTTTTCGCAATTCTGCTGCTCCAAACGCTTAACCAGAATGGCCTAGGGAAAAAATACACATACCTTTGTAATCGGGCGAGTTTCTACTTTCAGACGCAACAGGAATTTTTGGGTTTGGTCAATCTGTTCGCGAGATATGGAAGTTTGAAGCTAAGAAATGGTTGAGAAGACAACAAATTTTGCGCACTTCTGCTGCCCCAAACGCTTAACCAGAAGGGCCTAGGGAAAAAATACACATACCGTTGTAATCGGGCGAGTACCTACTTTCTGATGCAAGAAGAATTTTTGGGCTTGGTCAATCCGTTCGCGAGATATGGGCGTTTGAATCTAAGAAATGGTTGACGAGGCAACAAATTTTTCGCAATTCTGCTGCTCCAAACGCTTAACCAGAATGGCCTAGGGAAAAAATACGCATACCGTTGTAATCGGGCGAGTTTCTACTTTCAGACGCAGCTGGAATTTTTGGGTTTGGTCAATCCGTTCGCGAGATACGGGAGCTTAAAGCTAAGAAATGGTTGAGAAGACAACAACTTTTGCGCACTTCTGCTGCTCCAAACACTTAACCAGAATGTCCTAGGGAAAAAATACACATACCGTTGTGATCGGGCGAGTTTCTACTTTCAGACGCAGCATGAATTTATGGGTTTGGTCAATCCGTTCGCGAGATATGGGAGTTTGAAGCTAAGAAATGGTTGAGAAGGCAACAAATTTTTCCCACTTGTGCTGCTCCAAACACTTAACCAGAATGTCCTAGGGAAAAAATACACATACCTTTGTTATCGGGCGAGTATCTACTTCCAGATGCAAGAGGAATTTTTGGCTTTGGTTAATCTGTTCGAGAGATATGGGAGTTTAAAGCTAAGAAATGGTTGAGAAGACACCAAATTCTGCGCACTTCTGCTGCTCCAACCGCTTAACCAGAATTGCCTAGGGAAAAAATACACATACCGTTGTAATCGGGCGAGTACCTACTTTCTGATGCAAGAAGAATTTTTGGGCTTGGTCAATCCGTTCGCGAGATATGGGCGTTTGAAGCTAAGAAATGGTTGACGACGCAACAAATTTTTCGCAATTCTACTGCTCCAAACGTTTAACCAGAATGGCCTAGGGAAAAAATACGCATACCGTTGTAATCGGGCGAGTTTCTACTTTCAGACGCAGCAGGAATTTTTGGGTTTGGTCAATCCGTTCGCGAGATACGGGAGCTTAAAGCTAAGAAATGGTTGAGAAGACAACAACTTTTGCGCACTTCTGCTGCTCCAAACACTTAACCAGAATGTCCTAGGGAAAAAATACACATACCATTGTTACCGGGCGAGTATCTACTTCCAGATGCAAGAGGAATTTTTGGCTTTGGTCAATCTGTTCGAGATATATGGGAGTTTAAAGCTAAGGAATGGTTGAGAAGACAACAAATTTTGCGCACTTCTGCTGCTCCAAACGCTTAACCAGAATTGCCTAGGGAAAAAATACACATACCGTTGTAATCGGGCGAGTACCTACTTTCTGATGCAAGAGGAATTTTTGGGCTTGGTCAATCCGTTCGCGAGATATGGGCGTTTGAAGCTAAGAAATGGTTGAGAAGGCAACAAATTTTTCGCACTTCTTCTGCTCCAAACGCTTAACCAGAATGGCCTAGGGAAAAAATACACATACCGCTGTAATCGTGCGAGGTTCTACTTTCAGACGCAGCAGGAATTTTTTGGTTTGGTCAGTCCGTTCGCGAGATATGGGTGTTTGAAGCTAAGAAATGTTTGAGCAGACAACAAATTTTTCCCACTTCTGCTGCTCCAAACACTTAACCAGAATGTCCTAGGGAAAAAATACACATACCTTTGTTATCGGGCGAGTATCTACTTCCAGATGCAAGAGGAATTTTTGGCTTTGGTCAATCTGTTCGAGAGATATGGGAGTTTAAAGCTAAGAAATGGTTGAGAAGACAACAAATTCTGCGCACTTCTGCTACTCCAACCGCTTAACCAGAATTGCCTAGGGAAAAAATACACATACCGTTGTAATCGGGCGAGTACCTACTTTCTGATGCAAGAAGAATTTTTGGGCTTGGTCAATCCGTTCGCGAGATATGGGCGTTTGAAGCTAAGAAATGGTTGACGAGGCAACAAATTTTTCGCAATTCTGCTGCTCCAAACGCTTAACCAGAATGGCCTAGGGAAAAAATACGCATACCGTTGTAATCGGGCGAGTTTCTACTTTCAGACGCAGCTGGAATTTTTGGGTTTGGTCAATCCGTTCGCGAGATACGGGAGCTTAAAGCTAAGAAATGGTTGAGAAGACAACAACTTTTGCGCACTTCTGCTGCTCCAAACACTTAACCAGAATGTCCTAGGGAAAAAATACACATACCATTGTTATCGGGCGAGTATCTACTTCCAGATGCAAGAGGAATTTTTGGCTTTGGTCAATCTGTTCGAGATATATGGGAGTTTAAAGCTAAGAAATGGTTGAGAAGACAACAAATTTTGCGCAATTCTGCTGCTCCAAACGCTTAACCAGAATTGCCTAGGGAAAAAATACACATACCGTTGTAATCGGGCGAGTACCTACTTTCTGATGCAAGAGGAATTTTTGGGCTTGGTCAATCCGTTCGCGAGATATGGGCGTTTGAAGCTAAGAAATGGTTGAGAAGGCAACAAATTTTTCGTACTTCTTCTGCTCCAAACGCTTAACCAGAATGGCCTAGGGAAAAAATTCACATACCGCTGTAATCGTGCGAGGTTCTACTTTCAGACGCAGCAGGAATTTTTTGGTTTGGTCAGTCCGTTCGCGAGATATGGGTGTTTGAAGCTAAGAAATGTTTGAGAAGGCAACAAATTTTTCGCAATTCTGCTGCTCCAAACGCTTAACCAGAATGGCCTAGGGAAAAAATACACATACCTTTGTAATCGGGCGAGTTTCTACTTTCAGACGCAACAGGAATTTTTGGGTTTGGTCAATCTGTTCGCGAGGTATGGAAGTTTGAAGCTAAGAAATGGTTGAGAAGACAACAAATTTTGCGCACTTCTGCTGCCCCAAACGCTTAACCAGAAGGGCCTAGGGAAAAAATACACATACCGTTGTAATCGGGCGAGTTTCTACTTTCAGACGCAGCAGGAATTTTTTGGTTTGGTCAGTCCGTTCGCGAGATAGGGGTGTTTGAAGCTAAGAAATGGTGGAGAAGGCAACAAATTTTTCGCAATTCTGCTGCTCCAAACGCTTAACCAGAATGGCCTAGAGAAAAAATACACATACCGTTGTGATCGGGCGAGTTTCTACTTTCAGACGCAGCATGAATTTATGGGTTTGGTCAATCCGTTCGCGAGATATGGGAGTTTGAAGCTAAGAAATGGTTGAGAAGGCAACAAATTTTTCGCACTTCTGCTGCTCCAAACGCTTAACCAGAATGGCCTAGGGAAAAAATACACATACCGCTGTAATCGTGCGAGGTTCTACTTTCAGACGCAGCAGGAATTTTTTGGTTTGGTCAGTCCGTTCGCGAGATATGGGTGTTTGAAGCTAAGAAATGTTTGAGCAGACAACAAATTTTTCCCACTTCTGCTGCTCCAAACACTTAATCAGAATGTCCTAGGGAAAAAATACACATACCTTTGTTATCGGGCGAGTATCTACTTCCAGATGCAAGAGGAATTTTTGGCTTTGGTCAATCTGTTCGAGAGATATGGGAGTTTAAAGCTAAGAAATGGTTGAGAAGACAACAAATTCTGCGCACTTCTGCTGCTCCAACCGCTTAACCAGAATTGCCTAGGGAAAAAATACACATACCGTTGTAAACGGGCGAGTACCTACTTTCTGATGCAAGAAGAATTTTTGGGCTTGGTCAATCCGTTCGCGAGATATGGGCGTTTGAAGCTAAGAAATGGTTGACGAGGCAACAAATTTTTCGCAATTCTGCTGCTCCAAACGCTTAACCAGAATGGCCTAGGGAAAAAATACGCATACCGTTGTAATCGGGCGAGTTTCTACTTTCAGACGCAGCTGGAATTTTTGGGTTTGGTCAATCCGTTCGCGAGATACGGGAGCTTAAAGCTAAGAAATGGTTGAGAAGACAACAACTTTTGCGCACTTCTGCTGCTCCAAACACTTAACCAGAATGTCCTAGGGAAAAAATACACATACCATTGTTATCGGGCGAGTATCTACTTCCAGATGCAAGAGGAATTTTTGGCTTTGGTCAATCTGTTCGAGATATATGGGTGTTTAAAGCTAAGAAATGGTTGAGAAGACAACAAATTTTGCGCAATTCTGCTGCTCCAAACGCTTAACCAGAATTGCCTAGGGAAAAAATACACATACCGTTGTAATCGGGCGAGTACCTACTTTCTGATGCAAGAGGAATTTTTGGGCTTGGTCAATCCGTTCGCGAGATATGGGCGTTTGAAGCTAAGAAATGGTTGAGAAGGCAACAAATTTTGCGCACTTCTGCTGCCCCAAACGCTTAACCAGAAGGGCCTAGGGAAAAAATACACATACCGTTGTAATCGGGCGAGTTTCTACTTTCAGACGCAGCATGAATTTATGGGTTTGGTCAATCCGTTCGCGAGATATGGGAGTTTGAAGCTAAGAAATGGTTGAGAAGGCAACAAATTTTTCGCACTTCAGCTGCTCCAAACGCTTAACCAGAATGGCCTAGGGAAAAAATACACATACCGTTGTAATCGGGCGAGTTTCTACTTTCAGATGCAGTAGGAATTTTTGGGCTTGGTTAATCCGTTCGCAAGATATGGGAGTTTGAAGCTAAGAAATGGTTGAGCAGACAACAAATTTTTCCCACTTCTGCTGCTCCAAACGCTTAACCACAATGGCCTAGGGAAAAAATACACATACCTTTGTAATCGTGCGAGTTTCTACTTTCAGACGCAGCAGGAATTTTTTGGTTTGGTCAGTCCGTTTGCGAGATATGGGTGTTTGAAGCTAAGAAATGGTTGAGAAGGCAACAAACTTTTCGCAATTCTGCTGCTCCAAACGATTAACCAGAATGTCCTAGAGAAAAAATACACATACCGTTGTAATCGGGCGAGTTTCTACTCTCAGACGCAGCATGAATTTTTGGGTTTGGTCAATCGGTTCGCGAGATATGGGAGTTTGAATCTAAGAAATGGTTGAGAAGGCAACAAATTTTTCGCACTTCTGCTGCTCCAAACGCTTAACCAGAATGGCCTAGGGAAAAAATACACCTACCGTTGTAATCGGGCGAGTTTCTACTTTCAGATGCAGTAGGAATTTTTGGATTTGGTTAATCCGTTCGCGAGATACGGGAGCCTAAAGCTAAGAAATGGTTGAGAAGACAACAACTTTTGCGCACTTCTGCTGCTCCAAACACTTAACCAGAATGTCCTAGGGAAAAAATACACCTACCGTTGTAATCGGGCGAGTTTCTACTTTCAGATGCAGTAGGAATTTTTGGGTTTGGTTAATCCGTTCGCGAGATACGGGAGCTTAAAGCTAAGAAATGGTTGAGAAGACAACAACTTTTGCGCACTTCTGCTGCTCCAAACACTTAACCAGAGTGTCCTAGGGAGAAAATACACATACCGTTGTAATCGGGCGAGTTTCTACTTTCAGATGCAGTAGGAATTTTTGGGCTTGGTTAATCCGTTCGCAAGATATGGGAGTTTGAAGCTAAGAAATGGTTGAGCAGACAACAAATTTTTCCCACTTCTGCTGCTCCAAACGCTTAACAACAATGGCCTAGGGAAAAAATACACATACCTTTGTAATCGTGCGAGTTTCTACTTTCAGACGCAGCAGGAATTTTTTGGTTTGGTCAGTCCGTTTGCGAGATATGGGTGTTTGAAGCTAAGAAATGGTTGAGAAGGCAACAAACTTTTCGCAATTCTGCTGCTCCAAACGATTAACCAGAATGTCCTAGAGAAAAAATACACATACCGTTGTAATCGGGCGAGTTTCTACTTTCAGACGCAGCATGAATTTTTGGGTTTGGTCAATCCGTTCGCGAGATATGGGAGTTTGAATCTAAGAAATGGTTGAGAAGGCAACAAATTTTTCGCACTTCTGCTGCTCCAAACGCTTAACCAGAATGGCCTAGAGAAAAAATACACATACCGTTGTAATAGGCCGAGTATCTACTTTCAGGTGCAAGAGGAATTTTTGGGCTTGGTCAAATCGTTCGCGAGATATGGGAGTTTGAAGCTAAGAAGTGGTTGAGAAGGCAACAAATTTTTCGCATTTCTGCTGCTTCAAACGCTTAACCAGAATGGCCTAGGGAAAAAATACACCTACCGTTGTAATCGGGCGAGTTTCTACTTTCAGATGCAGTAGGAATTTTTGGGTTTGGTTAATCCGTTCGCGAGATACGGGAGCTTAAAGCTAAGAAATGGTTGAGAAGACAACAACTTTTGCGCACTTCTGCTGCTCCAAACACTTAACCAGAGTGTCCTATGGAAAAAATACACATACCATTGTTATCGGGCGAGTATCTACTTCCAGATGCAAGAGGAATTTTTGGCTTTGGTCAATCTGTTCGAGATATATGGGAGTTTAAAGCTAAGAAATGGTTGAGAAGACAACAAATTTTGCGCACTTCTGCTGCTCCAAACGCTTAACCGGAATTGCCTAGGGAAAAAATACACATACCGTTGTAATCGGGCGAGTACCTACTTTCTGATGCAAGAGGAATTTTTGGGCTTGGTCAATCCGTTCGCGAGATATGGGCGTTTGAAGCTAAGAAATGGTTGAGGAGGCAACAAATTTTTCGCAATTCTGCTGCTCCAAACGCTTAACCAGAATGGCCTAGGGAAAAAATACACATACCTTTGTAATCGTGCGAGTTTCTACTTTCAGACGCAGCAGGAATTTTTTGGTTTGGTCAGTCCGTTTGCGAGATATGGGTGTTTGAAGCTAAGACATGGTTGAGAAGGCAACAAACTTTTCGCAATTCTGCTGCTCCAAACGATTAACCAGAATGTCCTAGAGAAAAAATACACATACCGTTGTAATCGGGCGAGTTTCTACTTACAGACACAGCTGGAATTTTTGGGTTTGGTCAATCCGTTCGCGAGAAATGGAAGCTTGAAGCTAAGAAATGGTTGAGCAGACAACAAATTTTTCCCAATTCTGCTGCTCCAAACACTGAACCAGAATGTCCTAGGGAAAAAATACACATACCTTTGTTATCGGGCGAGTATCTACTTCCAGATGCAAGAGGAATTTTTGGCTTTGGTCAATCTGTTCGAGAGATATGGGAGTTTAAAGCTAAGAAATGGTTGAGAAGACAACAAATTCTGCGCACTTCTGCTGCTCCATCCGCTTAACCAGAATTGCCTAGGGAAAAAATACACATACCGTTGTAATCGGGCGAGTACCTACTTTCTGATGCAAGAAGAATTCTTGGGCTTGGTCAATCCGTTCGCGAGATATGGGCGTTTGAGGCTAAGAAATGGTTGATGAGGCAACAAATTTTTCGCAATTCTGCTGCTCCAAACGCTTAACCAGAATGGCCTAGGGAAAAAATACGCATACCGTTGTAATCGGGCGAGTTTCTACTTTCAGACGCAGCTGGAATTTTTTGGTTTGGTCAGTCCGTTTGCGAGATATGGGTGTTTGAAGCTAAGAAATGGTTGAGAAGGCAACAAACTTTTCGCAATTCTGCTGCTCCAAACGATTAACCAGAATGTCCTAGAGAAAAAATACACATACCGTTGTAATCGGGCGAGTTTCTACTTTCAGACGCAGCATGAATTTTTGGGTTTGGTCAATCCGTTCGCGAGATATGGGAGTTTGAATCTAAGAAATGGTTGAGAAGGCAACAAATTTTTCGCACTTCTGCTGCTCCAAACGCTTAACCAGAATGGCCTAGGGAAAAAATACACCTACCGTTGTAATCGGGCGAGTTTCTACTTTCAGATGCAGTAGGAATTTTTGGATTTGGTTAATCCGTTCGCGAGATACGGGAGCCTAAAGCTAAGAAATGGTTGAGAAGACAACAACTTTTGCGCACTTCTGCTGCTCCAAACACTTAACCAGAGTGTCCTAGGGAGAAAATACACATACCGTTGTAATCGGGCGAGTTTCTACTTTCAGATGCAGTAGGAATTTTTGGGCTTGGTTAATCCGTTCGCAAGATATGGGAGTTTGAAGCTAAGAAATGGTTGAGCAGACAACAAATTTTTCCCACTTCTGCTGCTCCAAACGCTTAACCACAATGGCCTAGGGAAAAAATACGCATACCGTTGTAATCGGGCGAGTTTCTACTTTCAGACGCAGCTGGAATTTTTTGGTTTGGTCAGTCCGTTTGCGAGATATGGGTGTTTGAAGCTAAGAAATGGTTGAGAAGGCAACAAACTTTTCGCAATTCTGCTGCTCCAAACGATTAACCAGAATGTCCTAGAGAAAAAATACACATACCGTTGTAATCGGGCGAGTTTCTACTTTCAGACGCAGCATGAATTTTTGGGTTTGGTCAATCCGTTCGCGAGATATGGGAGTTTGAATCTAAGAAATGGTTGAGAAGGCAACAAATTTTTCGCACTTCTGCTGCTCCAAACGCTTAACCAGAATGGCCTAGGGAAAAAATACACCTACCGTTGTAATCGGGCGAGTTTCTACTTTCAGATGCAGTAGGAATTTTTGGGTTTGGTTAATCCGTTCGCGAGATACGGGAGCTTAAAGCTAAGAAATGGTTGAGAAGACAACAACTTTTGCGCACTTCTGCTGCTCCAAACACTTAACCAGAGTGTCCTAGGGAGAAAATACACATACCGTTGTAATCGGGCGAGTTTCTACTTTCAGATGCAGTAGGAATTTTTGGGCTTGGTTAATCCGTTCGCAAGATATGGGAGTTTGAAGCTAAGAAATGGTTGAGCAGACAACAAATTTTTCCCACTTCTGCTGCTCCAAACGCTTAACCACAATGGCCTAGGGAAAAAATACACATACCTTTGTAATCGTGCGAGTTTCTACTTTCAGACGCAGCAGGAATTTTTTGGTTTGGTCAGTCCGTTTGCGAGATATGGGTGTTTGAAGCTAAGAAATGGTTGAGAAGGCAACAAACTTTTCGCAATTCTGCTGCTCCAAACGATTAACCAGAATGTCTTAGAGAAAAAATACACATACCGTTGTAATCGGGCGAGTTTCTACTTTCAGACGCAGCATGAATTTTTGGGTTTGGTCAATCCGTTCGCGAGATATGGGAGTTTGAATCTAAGAAATGGTTGAGAAGGCAACAAATTTTTCGCACTTCTGCTGCTCCAAACGCTTAACCAGAATGGCCTAGAGAAAAAATACACATACCGTTGTAATCGGCCGAGTATCTACTTTCAGGTGCAAGAGGAATTTTTGGGCTTGGTCAAATCGTTCGCGAGATATGGGAGTTTGAAGCTAAGAAGTGGTTGAGAAGGCAACAAATTTTTCGCATTTCTGCTGCTTCAAACACTTAACCAGAGTGTCCTAGGGAAAAAATACACATACCATTGTTATCGGGCGAGTATCTACTTCCAGATGCAAGAGGAATTTTTGGCTTTGGTCAATCTGTTCGAGATATATGGGAGTTTAAAGCTAAGAAATGGTTGAGAAGACAACAAATTTTGCGCACTTCTGCTGCTCCAAACGCTTAACCGGAATTGCCTAGGGAAAAAATACACATACCGTTGTAATCGGGCGAGTACCTACTTTCTGATGCAAGAGGAATTTTTGGGCTTGGTCAATCCGTTCGCGAGATATGGGCGTTTGAAGCTAAGAAATGGTTGAGGAGGCAACAAATTTTTCGCAATTCTGCTGCTCCAAACGCTTAACCAGAATGGCCTAGGGAAAAAATACACATACAGTTGTAATCGGGCGAGTTTCTACTTACAGACGCAGCTGGAATTTTTGGGTTTGGTCAATCCGTTCGGGAGAAATGGAAGCTTGAAGCTAAGAAATGGTTGAGCAGACAACAAATTTTTCCCAATTCTGCTGCTCCAAACACTGAACCAGAATGTCCTAGGGAAAAAATACACATACCTTTGTTATCGGGCGAGTATCTACTTCCAGATGCAAGAGGAATTTTTGGCTTTGGTCAATCTGTTCGAGAGATATGGGAGTTTAAAGCTAAGAAATGGTTGAGAAGACAACAAATTCTGCGCACTTCTGCTGCTCCATCCGCTTAACCAGAATTGCCTAGGGAAAAAATACACATACCGTTGTAATCGGGCGAGTACCTACTTTCTGATGCAAGAAGAATTTTTGGGCTTGGTCAATCCGTTCGCGAGATATGGGCGTTTGAGGCTAAGAAATGGTTGATGAGGCAACAAATTTTTCGCAATTCTGCTGCTCCAAACGCTTAACCAGAATGGCCTAGGGAAAAAATACGCATACCGTTGTAATCGGGCGAGGTTCTACTTTCAGACGCAGCTGGAATTTTTGGGTTTGGTCAATCCGTTCGCGAGAAATGGTAGCTTGAAGCTAAGAAATGGTTGAGCAGACAACAAATTTTTCCCACTTCTGCTGCTCCAAACGCTTAACCAGAATGGCCTAGGGAAAAAATACAGATACCTTTGTAATCGGGCGGGTTTCTACTTTCAGACGCAGCAGGAATTTTTTGGTTTGGTCAGTCCGTTCGCGAGATAGAGTTGTTTGAAGCTAAGAAATGGTTGAGAAGGCAACAAATTTTTCGCAATTCTGCTGCTCCAAACGCTTAACCAGAATGGCCTAGAGAAAAAATACACATACCGTTGTAATCGGGCGAGTTTTTACTTTCAGACGCAGCAGGAATTTTTGGGTTTGGTCAAGCCGTTGGCGAGAAATGGGAGTTTGATGCTAAGAAATGGTTGAGAAGGCAACAAATTTTTCGCACTTCTGCTGCTCCAAACGCTTAACCAGAATGGCCTAGGGAAAAAATACACTTACCATTGTAATCGGGCGAGTTTCTACTTTCAGACGCAACAGGAATTTTTGGGTTTGGTCAATCCGTTCGCGAGATATGGGAGTTTGAAGCTACGAAATGGTTGAGAAGGCAACAAATTTTTCGCACTTCTTCTGCTCCAAACGCTTAACCAAAATGGCCTAGGGAAAAAATACACATACCTTTGTAATCGGGCGAGTTTCTACTTTCAGACGCAACAGGAATTTTTGGGTTCGGTCAATCTGTTCGCGAGATATGGGAGTTTGAAGCTAAGAAATGGTTGAGAAGACAACAAATTTTGCGCACTTCTGCTGCCCCAAACGCTTAACCAGAAGGGCCTAGGGAAAAAATACACATACCGTTGTAATCG